>NC_135503.1:139774488-139888648 GCF_052857255.1 Amblyomma americanum
GTCCCACCTATGCCGCGGAACATGCACCCCGTGTATAACAAGGAAAGGCGAGAACATAGGGCTAAGGCCTATACGAGAGGAAGCTGAAGGAGCGACCGGCAGACCAGGTGGTGTACGTAGACGCGGCGTGCGGACAGCACGGGGCGGCTGTATCCGCTGTGGTCGACGGGGCAGGAGTACCAACGGTAGCGGCTTCGAGCCGCACAAGAGATGCCAATGCGGCGGAAGAATTGGCGATAGCGCTCGCTTGCGTCGGCACCAAGGCCACGACGATTTTAAGTGACAGCAAAACTGTAGTAAGAAACTTCGCGAAAGGAAGAATCTCGGAAGAGGCCAAACACGTCCTCGAGGCGAGGCCGATAGAACGTAACATAGAGATAATATGGATCCCAGCGCATGAGTCTATTGCAGGAAATGAGGCTGCACACGAGCTTGCCCGAGCTCTCTATCACCGGGCGGCCGCAGAGCAGCCCTCTCGCATAGACATGAAAGATGGCCTAATTTCATACCACGAGATCACGGAACATTATAAGCTGAGCAGGAGGGTCTATCCGCCGCCCGACCGTTCCCTCGCAACAAAGGAGGCAATTGCGTGGATAAGATTGCAAGGGGGGAATCATATAAGCCCCTTCTGGGTATACATCACAATCTCCAAAGAGGAGAAAGACCAATATTGTATAACGTGCGGGGAGAGGGGCACTCTCGACCATGTCATATGGGAATGTGCTGGAAGCCCGGGCGCCGAGCAAAAGATAGAAGATAGACCTTGCTGCGGAGCGAGGACCCCGCTAAGCAGCGACAAGCCATCCGCCTGGCGGCTGAGGCCGTGAAGCGACAATGTGTCTTCACCAGACCTTAGTTTGCGAGGCTCCTAAGTAGGGCTCCCTTAGGCCTGCGTGCCGGGGGGTCCAAAAAGGAGTTTCATTTCGGTGGAAATAAACGTTTTGATGATGATGATGGCCCCAACTCGCGCGGTCGCGCGCGGCCGCAGCCACCACCTGACTCCCGCTCCTCCCGCTAGGGGCGCTGCGCCGGCGCGTGACTAGAAAATTGACAAGCAAATATCTGGACAGCAGTAAGGGGGCAAATCAGCAATTATCGGTTAAGAAAAAGGTTAAAGGAACAGAGAGAGCTTTGTGGAAAACAGGGATGCTGACGAAATCGGCACTAGAAACATACCGGACCTTTAAACAGGAAATTGTCAAAGAAAATATCTATGATAATTGTAGGGGAAGTTCTTTGTTGTTTGAGGCCAGGACTGGAGTTTTGCGGACTAAGAAGTATAGAGTCAGGTACCAGGAGATAGACACTTTGTGCATTGCGTGCGGAGAGGAGGAGGAAACGGCTGAACACTTGATACTTTTCTGTAAAGGGCTTCACCCTACAGTGGAAGGCAGCGGGGCTGACTTACCCAATGCATTGGGGTTTAGGGATAGTGAAGGGAAAGTGGATTTTAAGAGGTTAGAAGTAACCAAGCGAAGGTTATCTGATTGGTGGCTAAAAGCAAGACAGGAGTAAAATTTCACAAGACATGGCTAGGTGGCTTGAGCCACCGCCCGATGTAAAGGGTTCAGCCGTATCCATCCATCCATCCATCCACGTCACGGAGGAAAAGCTGGGCCCCAACTGGCACGGTCGCGCGCGGCCGCAGCCACAACCTGACTCCCGCTCCTCCCGCTAGGGGCGCTGCGCTATGATTGACGTCACGGCATATGTATAAAAGAGCTGCGCTCCTTCGCCGGGACAGTCTTATACCCCTGTCACGCGGGCATTTCGAGGGCCCTCGAACCGATAGTCTATCGACTCAAAGGCGATCGAGCGCTGCTACACGGGCAGTTTCAATGGCGATCGAGTCAATAGCCTATCGAGTCAACGAAGCAGCACGGAACTCCATCGAGATATGCAACGCATTCTTGGCTTAACCAAGCTAAGCCTGGCCATTTTTTTTGTTGCCTCCCTAAAACGCTGCCGAAATGCCTCATCTGAAAGGCGGTATTTCTTCAGTAGAGCAGATTTCACCTTTTCATAACTTTCCGCATCCTGTTCGCTGAGCCTGGCAATCACATTAGCCGCCTCGCACGGTAAAAGACCTAGCAGGCGTTGTGACCACAAATTTTCTGCGATTTTGCTCTTTTGACACGCCCTTTCATAGTCTGTACGGTGAGACTCTACCCTGTTTAATATGTCACTAATGCTTGCTCCCTCGTTTTGGGCTGCCAGACGCTGGCTTTCGAGTTGGAGCTCCATCATTTTCAGTTGTTGTTGTTCACAGTTGTTACAGTTCACAATTGGCAGCGAGAGCCTAGAAATTGTGACGGAATACGTCTACTTAGGGCAGGTAGTGACAGCTGATCCAGATCATGAGAGGGAGATAACTAGAAGGATAAGAATGGGGTGGAGCGCATATGGCAAATTCTCGCAGATCATGAGTGGCAGTTTACCAATTTCCCTCAAGAGGAAAGTGTACAGCAGCATAATCTTACCGGTACTCACCTACGGGGCAGAAACGTGGAGGCTAATGGAAAGAGTTCAGCTTAAGTTAAGGACAACGCAGCGAGCCATGGAAAGAAAAATGATAGGTGTAACGCTAAGAGATCGGAAGCGGGCAGAGTGGGTGAGGGAACAAACACGGGTTAATGACATCCTAGTCGAAATCAAGAGAAAATGGGCTTGGGCAGGGCATGTAATGCGAAGGCAAGATAACCGCTGGTCCTTAAGGGTAACGGAGTGGATTCCAAGAGAAAGTAAGCGCAGCATGGGGCGGCAGAAGGTTAGGTGGGCGGATGAGATTAAGAAGTTTGCAGGCAAAGGGTGGATGCAGCTGGCAAAAGATAGGGTTAATTGGAGAGACATGGGAGAGGCCTTTGCCCTGCAATGGGTGTAGTAAGGCTGATGATGATGATTTTCAGTTGTATCTGATCTGCGGCTTGCTTTTCTTTTCTTTCATCCTCTGCTTTCTTTTTTTATCATCTGCTTTCTTTTTTTCATCCTCTGCTTTCTTTCTTCGCCGTTCTAGCTCTTTCTTTGCCATTTCCCACGCAATTTGCATCGCTTCTTCGTCCGCATCACTATTATTGATTGCTTTTATGATTGCCCCTTTCCTCATTCCTTCCTCCACTTCCACATCCAACTCATCACACATCAGCAACAGCTCTTCCCTTTCAACCTTCTTGAAGTCCATGATCGTTGCCCCAAATGGTGGCTTTGCCCACTCACTAATGTTCTATGGTTCTGTGCAAACTACACTGTTCTACAGACACCCCTTTACCAGCAGTTCAAACTTTTTACCCAGAGTTTAAAGCCTGGTGAATCATAGAACAAAGAGAAAGCGCTCACCCGTATATGCAGAATGATTTCACCTGGTCCATCCCACCGCTGCCACCAGTTGTTGAAGGTGGGGATCGGGGTCGCTTCTCGACACAACCTCGGTCAAGATGACGCCCGCTCCGTCCAGGACAGGAGTGCCGCTGAGTGAAGGATTCGTTAGTGGAGGAAGAAGACTTGGTTTATTTTGCATATTTACAAGCTTTTGAGTTCTGAAGTGAGCTCCTTCAACTGCATCTGCAGTCCAGTTTTATACACTGCGTCTTCCCTAGATTCCCCAGGTAGGGGACGCCCTCGCCGTGGTGGGTGTGGACAAAACTTGCGCTATCACACACAAACAGACACCTCCGCACACATGGACACGCCCCTGGCATAAGTTGAGCCCGAGGGAGAGGGGTGTGCGGCCAGGACCCCGTCAGGCTGGCAGGCGACGTCAGGTGGTCGGCCCGCTCTCCGCCGGTCAGTTAACTTCGAAGAAACCGAGGCGCAGCCCCGTCGGGAGATAATCCCCAGTGGTTCTGCCATTAGGCATGGCCGGCAAAGCCTGCAGACAAGCCACTGTGGCGATCTGTTCCCACGCTGGTGCTGTGCCCGGGAGGTCAGGAGTAGTCGGGTCGGTGGAGACGTCGGGGAAAATCGGAAGACAGCCCGAACAACTTCGCGGCCCGGGACAGCTACTCCTTAAACAGATTTTCGCAGAACCCTGCTCCCGCTTGTCCCACGCAGCAGCGACCGGGCGAGCGCGGTAAATGCATACCGCAGACACATGGCGAGAGATTCTGTCTTGGTGGCAATCCTCGAGACATGCTGGCGGCAATCCTAATACCAGCTGGCGGCCATTCCTAATACGGGGTTCCGGACAAAGCGTGCTGCCCGCGAATTCGCTGAGTTCCTCGAAATACGCAATAGCTGTTCTGCCAGGGAAACACTGAGGTTCACAGCCAAAATTGGTCCCCAATAGTTCGGTTCGGTCATTGTTCAGTTCAACGATTCCTCCAGCAACACAGACTTGCCGACCAAGGAGCAGCGACATGTTGGTTTCAGCAATGCCACGAATTTTGGTGCTGTTATCGCAACCTACAGTAACAAACATGCTGGATCTTGATGGGATCAAAACGTGGTCGTCACAGACGCATAACTTAGCCCTGCGTGGCTCGGTATCGTCGTCGACAGGACCTTGGGTGGAAAACGACACAATTAGCTCCTGGAGGTTGATAACGGCACCGTACTCCTGAAGGAAATCCAAACCGAGTATGAGGTCTTTGGAGCACTCGGCTAACACAGCAAAGCAACCAGGGAAAGTAACACCGTGGATCAGGATTCGCGAAGTGCAGACACCGATCGGAATTACCACGTGGCCACCAGCTGTCGGGATCTGCGGCCCAGACCAAGGGTCAGATCCTTCCTCAAGGCCGTGGCTAACCGTGTGCTCATTACAGAAAAATCGGCGCCGGTATCCACGAGTGCGGTAACGTCGTGGTTGTCGGCGGATACCGGAATTTCGGCGGAGGCCAGTCGGTCGCAGCGAGTCGTCGAGGTCGTCGGGTCAGGTCGTCGTCGGTCGGAGCGCCGCGGCGGATCGTCGGGTGGAGGCTCTTGACTCGGTCCAGTAGCGGCAGCCCTCCCCCCGAAGGACGCCGTCTTCAGTTTTCCCGACGTAGGGACGTACCTGTAAACTGGCCAGAGGATGACGGGCGGCCGGGCGAAGAGAACCGCCTTGGGGATGGCGATCGGGACTGGCGTCGCTGCGAGGTCGAGGACTGCACGTTATCAGCCAAGTACTGTTCGATATTCCGTGGTCTTTCACCGTAGCGTGGTCGAGGTGCGTCAAGTGAAAACCCCCTTAAACCCATCCTGCGGTAGGGGCAGTGGCGGAGAATGTGGCCGGGCTCCCCACAGTGGTAACAGAGCGGCCGATAGTTTGGCGTACGGCAAACGTGCGCTTTGCTCACGGGGGGGCCTGTACTCCTGCGGCACGGAGGGTGCTGGTGCGATTGGCTCCTGCAGGTATGGCACAGGAGCTATGGGGGAAAAGGCTCGCATCTCTGGCCTGGGACGTCGTAGCGCCTCGCTGTACGTCATAACGGAGGGCGCCGGCTGTGGATCTGGGGGTGGCTGCACAACTCGTCGGATTTCTTCGCGGACCACGTCCGTTACAGCAGCGACGCTGACCTGTGGAGCTTCAAAGCGAAGTTTCGCCAGTTCCTCGCGCACAAGGCTTCTTACAAGCTCCCGAAGCTCCTCGGCGGGCAGCGACGTAGGCGTGTGCTGGGACTGGGACGCGGCTGCTACAGTAGCCTGACGTCCGTTGTGGGCGCCCCGTTCCTGCAGAGAGCGCCCGATACCCTTGGTGAAGTCGGACACTGTTCGTGGCGGGTCACGGACCAGTCCGGCAAACAGCTGCTCTTTTACGCCACGCATTATGTGGCGTACCTTCTGGGCTTCGGGCATAGCAGGGTGGGCCCGATTGAACAGTCGCGTCATGTCCTCGATGAACATCGCGTCGCCCTCGTTCGGCTGCTGTGATCTCGAGCGCCGGGCGATTTCAGCTTTCTCTTTTCTTTCGCTGCTGGTAAATGTCGCTAGCAGCTTTCGACGAAAAGCCTCCCAGGTGGTAAAGGAAGCTTCGTGGTTCTCAAACCACGTTTTGGCCGAGTCCTGCAGCGCAAAGTAGACGTTGCGTAGCTTGCGCTCGCCGTCCCACTCACTGAAACCCGCCACTCGGTCAAAGCTGGTCAACGTACCAGTCTTCGACGTCCTCGAACCTGTTCCCGTGGAACGGTGGCGGCGACCGAGGTGCGTGAAGGACGAATGGCGGGGCATTCCCGGAGTGCTGACTTGTCTGGCTAGCCGCGGTGGATGTCATGGCCCTTACCGGCGCTGTCAGTTGGCCGAACTCGGGTTGTAGGCCTCGCAGGCGGCGGCTCGCCTTGTGGACTGGAGTTGTAGCCACGCGTTGAGAACTGACGTCAAAGGTGTCCTCGAGGTCAGGGTATATGGGCCGTCACCCAGCACCTCCACCAAATATGTCGCCGAGAAACGGTTGACGTAAGCAGGGCTGGTTTACTTGCTTTACTTAGACGCGCAAGACGTTGGGACGCGAAGGCAGCAGGCAGCACGAGAGCTTATGAAGACGGAGCATCTAGCCCCGAGATGGCTCAAGGCTTGCCAACTGCCAGGAAATGCAGTTTAGCCGCTGTATGGCGCCACTAGAGGAGTTAGTAGTGTGCAATATATATATATATATATATATATATATATATATATATATATATATATATATATATATATATATATATATATATATATATATATATATATATATATATATATATATTGCAATATATATATATTGTGACGTTCCTTGTGTGTGCTACGAGGGTAGACGGAGCCCCAGGTGACAGCGGCATCATCAATTACCGAGCCATACTCGTTGAGAGTGAACGACCAGAACGAAGGGGCTTAAGCACAACCGGACCCCCTTTCCATAGTGTCGGCACGAGACGAACGCCACCGCCGCCGCGGGGAGACGGGCGTTATCTTCCCCAATTGCCGTGGCCGTTCCAGGGGGGAATCGTTTCGGCGGGCCTGGCCCCGTGGCAAGACGGCGGGCATCATCAATCAACCCTCCCGAGCACATCCCAGGACAAGGGACCACTTTCCCGGCCTTTTAGTGACCTCGCGTTCCGGCCTTGAGGGGCGAGTGTCATTTGATGGAGAACGGAGGCCGATGACCCGCGAGAACAGTCAGCGGGCCAGAGCGCGCCTTACCACAGCCGACGCTATGCGCTACCTCGACGACAACCTTCTTTCCCTCGGACTCAACACGTGAAGGGGGGGGGGCGAGACCATAAGTGCGGTGGTGTGTTTGTGCGCCCAAGTGAAAGCCCCAGCCCCCCCCCCCCCTCCTCCGGCGTGGGCGTCCTCACCCTAGGGAGTGTGGGGAGAAGAGGATATAAAAATTGACAAGGAGTACCGAAGAAAAAACGCTCAGGACGACATCGTTCGCCAAGGGGGCCTTCAGCGCCGAAGCCCGACGGCGTGCAGCTTCTGCCAGCAACCGTTCGAGCTCAACTCCGGAGCCCCTCCATCGTCCCCATGAAGTCGTCGGCACGTAAGCTCGGACGCCCCAGCCTCTGATGTATAATCGTAATCATGTGTAATTATTGAATATATCTGTTTGTTTAAACTGAGCCATACGGTGTCTCTTTGCCTCTCCGTCCCGTGTGGACCTGCGCATTATGGGGGGGGGGGTCATCACACTGGTGTCAGAAGTGGGGTCTCAAAAGCAAATGTCCTCTGAATGCTGCAACATTCATGACTTCAAAATTGTAATCAAAAGGGAATCTCGGGACTGATTGTGGGACTTTTACCCCCATTTGAGAGGCTTGAGGCACCGGAGGGCTTGAGTGAAAAAAAAAAATGTCTGTATCTGAGGGAGCTCCCACTCCACAGCCGTCGCTCGGAGCAAGCATGCTGGCATTAGGAAGCGTCATTCCGACGTTTACAGGAGATAAGACAGGGGTTCCAATCTGCGATTTCTTTTCCATGCTAGAAGAGATTGGGAAAATGGGGGGATGGTCCGATGCTCAAATGCTGGGAATGGCGAGGTGTAAGATGGCAGGAGCTGCTCATGATTTTGCATTTATTTATTTATTTATTCAAATACCTCATGGGCTCCGACTGGAGTATTATGTGAGGGGGGTTACATAACTGGGGTGGGAAAAAGAAGCAAGTAGAACATGGTTATTTTAACATCGTTATACAAAGAACAAGCAACCAACCAGAAAATAGAACAAAATTGAAAAACTAAATTGAAAAACGCACTACAGAACACACTTCAGAAGAAAATGCTACTTATTTTTTCTTTGAAAATAACATGATCTGAGATGTGAACAATGTTATCAGGAAGACTATTCCAATAAATGATTGCACGGGGCAGGGCTGATGAGTTGAATGCAGTGGTCCTTCCCGAAAGGCGCTTAAAACTGAGGTGATTATGCAATCGGTGAGATGTGCGGGCCGGTTTTGTAAGGGGTAGTGTGAAGGAATGATGGCTGTAAACAATTTTATGGAAGAGGCAGATAAGTGCTATTGTTCTGCGAGATTCTAAGGATGGAAGGGATAACGAAGCCTTAATGTTAGTTATACTGGAATGTCGGCAATAGTTGCGAGAAATGAAGCGAGCGGCACGATTTTGTACGCGCTCTAGGGAATTAATTAGGTACTGTTGGTGAGGTGACCAAATGGAAGATGCGTATTCAATTTGAGGGCGGACGAATGTCTGATATGCGAGCTGGCGTGTGGAAGAAGGCGCACCTCTGAGGTTACGCTTTAAATAACCTAATGTACGGCTAGCTTTGGCAGCAATTTTTTCTATGTGGGTTTTCCATGAGAGATTAGATAAAAAGTGAACGCCAAGGTACTTGTACGATGACGCAAGAGTGACTGGACTGTTGTTAAGCGAGTAAGTGAAAAAGTAATTAGACCGTTTACGGCTAAATGTCATTAACTGGCATTTATCAGTGTTAAGGGACATTAGCCATGATGAGCACCAGTTATTAATGCGATGTAGATCTTCTTGAAGGGCGATGTGGTCATTAAAGGAGCGGATTTTGCGATAAATAACGCAATCGTCTGCAAATATTCTGAGTGTTGAGGTAATGCCTAATGGGAGGTCATTGATGTAAATCAGAAAAAGTAACGGGCCTATTACACTACCTTGCGGTACGCCTGATGTTACATCAATTAAATGGGATGAATGGTTATCAATAGAAGTGAATTGTTTTCGAAATGATAAAAAGTTTCTTATCCAAGAAATTGTTAATGAATCGAGGCGCAATGATGAGAGTTTCGCTATTAAACGACAGTGTGGAACGCGGTCAAAGGCTTTAGCATAGTCTAGGAATATACAGTCGATTTGAAGATTTTCGTCCATACCGTGAAAAAGCTCATTAGTAAATTCGAGTAGTTGTGTTTCACATGATAACCCTTTTCTGAACCCATGTTGTTTTGAAAAGAAGAAACCGTTGCCTTCTAAATGTAATGCCGTGTTAGATGCAATGATGTGTTCGAGAAGTTTGCAAGATATACATGTCAGAGATATTGGGCGATAGTTAGCAACGTCAGTTCGGTCACCGGATTTGAAAATTGGAATAACTTTTCCAATTTTCCACTCGTATGGTATCTCGCCTGTTGAAAGTGATTGCCGAAATATATGAGTGAGTATGACGCTGGAATGAGCCACGGTATGTTTCAAAATTTTCGAATTAATCCCGTCGATACCACATGAAGTACTTAATTTCAGACTGTTAATCAATGTCGCAACGCCATCAACAGTAACGTCTATTGGGCTCATGTAGTCATAGTCATATTCTGATGGCGATGGAATATTGGAATAGTCTTCCTTCGTGAACATATTGGCGAAAAAGTTATTGAAAGTCTGAGGGCGTTCATCTTGAGCAATGGGGTCTCCAGCCTCATCAATCAACGTAAAATCTGAAGAAGTTTCGGAAGGTGATAATGTTTTCCAAAATTTTTTTGGATTGTGCTTAAGGAGGGATTGCAGATCGTGAGCCATGAACTTATGCCTAGCTTTCCGTATGGCCGCGCAGAATTCTTTATCAGTGTTTTTATGTTTTTCCCATGATGCGGGTGTTTTGAGCCGTTTAGCTGTTTTAAAAAGTCGTTTTTTTTGTTCATCAACGTACGCAGGTTCCTGTGGTACCACGGCTTAGATGAGTTAGCACGGAAAGATATGCGGGGTATATAGGTGTTCATTAACTGCGTGAGCTTATCTTTAAAGTGACGCCAGTTTTCGTTAACAGATTGATTAGGAAAGGATTGCAGAAAGGAATCACAGAATGTTTGTAAGCCGAGGTTAATGGCATCGTAGTTCGCTCTGTTATAGTCGAAGATATATTTCTGAGGTGGTCTGCATTGGTGTGACGGCATTTTCAGAGTGAAATGGAGCAGTTTGTGATCACTGAAACCATCCGTGAGGGAGATCGGGCTTATATTGTCTGGAGCCGATGTGAGAACAAGGTCTAATATGTTAAGGTCGCGCGTAGGTTGAGAAAATAGCTGAGTTAAAGAAAAGTCTAATGTTAGTTCAACGAAATTAAGTGAGTCCTGTGCCGATGCAGTTAAGGTATTCCAGTTGATATTCGGGTAATTAAAATCACCGAATAAATAAATGTCGGCCTTTGGGAAGTTACTTCTTATATCTAAGAGGTTGGCATGCAAATTTGTTACGAAAGAGTCTGAACTATCTGGTGGTCGGTAACATATGCCAAGAAGAGACTTAAGCGATGAGGACATGATGCAAACCCATAAAATTTCTAGAGGGGACTAAATGTTAACACGAAAGGAAGGAATGCGTTTTTTTATGGCGATCATCACGCCACCTCCTCTTTTATTAGGTCTGTCATTCCAGTAAATAACAAAATCACGAGAGTCAGGTAAGATTTCGTCGTCAGTTATATCCGAGTGCAGCCACGTTTCTGTTAAAGTTAATATGTCAGAGTTACTATCTTCAAGATATGAGTAAAGTTCGGTGCGCTTTGGAAGGATGCTATGTATGTTAATGAAAGATATGGAAAGCGAAGGGTGGGCAGTGCCGCCGTATGAAGGTTGTGGCTGATAGTCAGAATTGTGTACAACCGCTCTTCGTTTTTGCTATCGGGTACATTGTTTGACAGTGTCAGAAGCAGCGTCGTACATATATACAGTGTCGTTCATGCGCAGTTTATCGACCCTAAGCTTAAACGATCCGCCCTCCGACTTTGCGAAATCTATCAGTTTTTTCCTGGCCAGGCGTGTTGGGAAAGAAAAATCTTCGCGAACGACATACTGTGTGTCTTTAAACTTGTGACCTTTATCTATGATCTGCTGTTTGTCCTTGTTGTGAGCAAACTTGACGGTGATCGGCCTACACTTCTCTGGTTGGTATCGACCAAGCCGATGAGGCCTTTCAATTTGTGTTGGCTCAAGTGTGCAGCCAAGGTGTTCCGCACACAGCTCCAACACCTTTGTTTCTGAGCTAGACCATGTTTCGGACTCGTTGTCAGGTATACCAAAGAAAAGTAGGTTAGAGCGGCGAAGTCTGTTTTCTGTGTCGTCACATCGTGAGGTAATTATCTTTAATTGCTCGGTTATATTTGAGGGACCTATTGTAGACAGTTCTGTGGATGCCGTAGAAATGGTAGATTTCATTTCTACCATTTCGACCTCGATTGTGCGAATTCTGGCAGATAGCTGTTTTAGTTCAACGTCCACTGATGCCTGCCATTGTTTTAGGGCGCGTAGGTCATTCCTGATACCATCCTGGCCAGATTCAATTCTCTGGACTGTCTCGAGTACAGTTGCCAGGACGCTTTCTTGATCGGTGCCAGGCGGACCGGGATTTGACTCTACGTCTCCAGAGAGCGCTAACAGGATGCTGCTAATACAGAGTGCCATTCTAGTCTTACAACCCGTAAGAACATGCAACCAGTGTCTGGGGCACGACACCACGAACAAAAAACGATTCGAGGTTTTAGCAGATAAAGGGTCATCATTGTAACTAACCTGGAAGAACACGAACGGTGAGTGCTTCATGTTGAAAGCGGTGTCGTGCCCCAAGAAAACGCTGTCCGGTTGCAGATTATATCCCGCGCTTCCAACGCTGATAGCGGGGTGGGCGGATGTATATGGCTCCGGTTGCCAGCCAAACTTGACAATCTCGTCCAGGAAGGGTGGTTTCGTCCAGCTGTCGGGTCTGGTCGCGTTTGGCAGCGTCCAAAGTTGCAGTGAATCCGCAGTCGGTGTATTCCATGGGAACTGAAGAACCAAGAAAACCTGGAAGAACACGAACGGTGAGTGCTTCATGTTGAAAGCGGTGTCGTGCCCCAAGAAAACGCTGTCCGGTTGCAGATTATATCCCGCGCTTCCAACGCTGATAGCGGGGTGGGCGGATGTATATGGCTCCGGTTGCCAGCCGAACTTGACAATCTCGTCCAGGAAGGGTGGTTTCGTCCAGCTGTCGGGTCTGGTCGCGTTTGGCAGCGTCCAAAGTTGCAGTGAATCCGCAGTCGGTGTATTCCATGGGAACTGAAGAACCAGGAAAACCTGGAAGAACACGAACGGTGAGTGCTTCATGTTGAAAGCGGTGTCGTGCGAGACGAAAAAGTAAAAACTACAAAATCATTTGCGGAATTTAAGAAGCTCGCGTTTGAGCATTTCGACACTGAACCACGTCACGTGCGGGTACAGAGGTTCCGTGACGCCGGACAGATGGTAGGGGAGGACGTGCGAACGTTTGCGTCGCGGCTTCAGCGCCTAGCACGCGATACGTTAAGCAGGGAGGAGGAAGGGGACCAGCTAAGGAAGAAATACGCGGAGGATCTACTTAAAGAGGAAATGACCGCGTTGTTCGTGGCTGTTTTGCAAGACCCCGTGCGCCGGTTCGTGCTCTCGCGCAAGCCGAGCAATTTCGACCAAGCCGTGGCGGCCGCATTGGATGAGGAACGAAATGAGGCGTTAACGACAGCCGCAGCGAGAGTACGCGTCATAGAGAGAGCGGTGCTCAACCCTGAGGTTGCTCTCTTGACAGAGCGGTTAGATCGCTTAGAACAGCTGCTATCTCAGCAGGTGGAACGCCAGGTTGAAGCGCGCGCTCAACAGCGCCCATTCGCGGGAAACCGGAGACCGCCACAAAGCTACAGGCGCGGTATGCAAGATTTTGAAGAAATCGTATGCTTCGCTTGCCAGGGTCGCGGACACATCGCCAGGTTCTGCCAAAACGTGCGCCGTGGGGAGCCACAAAGAGAAGCAGGCGAGACACTCCCTAAGCAAGCCTACAGCGGGGCTCCAGATACCGAGACAAAAAACTAGATAGTCCTCCCCATCCTGAGGAGCATGGGGAGGGAGCAGTGGATGATGAGGTGGTGGTAGTTTGTGTGGCCGACGAGGCATGCCCTGTTGTGCGTTGCAAGTTAAATGGTTGTTGCATGAAATTGTTGATAGATACGGGGTCAAAGGTGACATTGCTTAAGGAGAGCAGTTTTAACACGCTTCGAAGGAAGGGGGACCGCGAGGTGTTGGAAGCGTCTGGTGGTATGGCAACCAAATTTGTAGGCATAACGGGGGATCCTCTTGGCATAAGTGGACTCTACCGGTTACACTTCTCTCTCGGCGGAATTGCATTGGAGCACCCCTGCTACGTATGCCTGGACACGGTGTCTTTGCCAAACGGAGTGTCAGGTATATTAGGGCAGGATTTTTTGAGAAAAGGGAAGGTAGTAGTCTCATTCTCTGAGGAAGAGGTTAATGCGGGCGGCTCAAAAGTTCCGTTTTTGAACAGGAGAGGGGCTGAGATTCGCATTACCGATATTGACACCCGTCAAACAGTGGGATCATTGGAGAAGGTATATTCGCGGGTTGCCGTCAGGCTGGTCGATGAGGCAGTCGTCCTTCCTTGGTCGGAGCACATTTTGTACGCGTTTGTGCCTTCAGATGTAGAGAGCGGCGCCGTGGGAGTGCTTGAGCCGGTCGACTCTCTCAGCAATGGCCTGAAGGCAGCCGCGTGCCTCGTGACAGTTAATGACGCCCACAGAGTGCCCCTACGGGTGGTTAACTGTAGCCAGCAGCCACTGAGCCTTCCCAAGAACAAAACATTGGCTTTCTTCACCTCTGCGATAGAGAAACGTGAGCCCACCGATACGGTACTCGCAACTGTAGAGCATGCTAGTCCTTCGGCTGCTCCAAAGGTGTCGTTCGATCTTTCTCACGTAAAATCCAGGGAGAGGGAGGCTCTGGCTGGTTTGCTGAACGACTACTCGGAGGTATTCGCCGCGTCCAACCTGGATTTGGGCTGCTGTGGCGTTATAAAGCACAGGATAGAAACCGGCCCTTCATCGCCCGTTTACCAGCGTGCGTACAGGATTCCTTACTCCCAACGTGAGGAGATGGAGCGGCAGGTGCAGGACCTGATTGATCGCGGCATTGTCGAACACTCAAAGTCACCCTGGGGAGCACCAGCACTATTGGTGGAAAAGCCAGATGGCTCGTATCGATTGGTAGTGGACTACCGCAAACTAAATGCCGTAACTCGCATCGATCCATACCCCATCCCCAATATACAGGAGACGCTTTCTCAGCTGGGCTCTGCCAGGTACTTCACGGTAGTGGACATGGCGGCGGGATTCTGGCAGATAGCAATGGATCCGGCAGATGCCGAGAAAACGGCATTCAACACGCCCTCAGGGCACTATGAATGGAAAAGAATGCCGATGGGTCTTTCCAACAGCCCTGCTGTCTGGCATAGAACCGCTGATGTTATCCTGGCAGGTCACCTGGGGAGGCTGTGCTTCGTGTATATGGATGACATAATCATATACAGTGACAGTTTTGAGAACCATTTGCGCGATATTGAGCAGGTTTTGGTGCGACTAAGAGGAGCGGGTCTCAAGCTGAAGCCCTCTAAGTGCCAATTCCTCAAAAACGAGGTGAAATACCTCGGGCACATTGTTTCAGCTGACGGCGTGCGACCGGACCCTGAGAAACTAAGGTGTGTCTCGGATTTTCCATCCCCGACTAGCGTCCGCCAGGTCCGGCAGTTTCTCGGCCTGATCGGTTACTACCGAAGGCACATAGAGGAGTTCGCCAAGCTCGCTAAGCCACTCACCGCCTTAACAGCCAAAAATGTCGCCTTTCGCTGGGACGAAAACGCGGAGGATGCTATTGGGGCCCTGAAAAGGAAGCTAATGAGTGCACCGCTGTTGCGCCACCCGAATTTTAATTTGCCCTTCGTTATGGCCACAGATGCGTCAAAGTTCGCAGTTGGTGCCGTGCTATCTCAGGTTATCGAGGGCAAAGAACATCCCGTTGCTTTTGCTAGCCGACAGCTGAGCCCCACAGAGCAAAAGTACGGAGCTACGGAAAGGGAGTGCCTCGCCGTTGTCTGGGCAGTAAAGCACTTCAGATGCTACCTTTACGGCCGCAAATTCAAGCTAGTCACAGACTGCCATCCTCTGAAACGGGTGATGAGTGTCAGGGACCCTAGCTCGCGACTCGCTAGATGGAATCTACACCTGCAGGAATACTGCTTTGAAGTTGAGCACAAGTCAGGAAAGACACATCTGAATGCTGATGCACTCAGCCGCACAGCTGCCGTGGCAGCTATAGATAAGTTTGTCCCCGTAGTCGACCCCGCCGAATAACGCACAGAGCAGTGCAAAGATCCTGACCTGAAGCGAATTATCGAAAGCTTAGAGGGCGCACCGTCTCACCCCGAACAGCTAGGTTATTTCATTGGCAAAGACGGCACCCTGTGTCGGCGCACGAGGCCAACCAGGAAAGGGAGACCAGAGAAAACCGCTTGGGAGAGAGTCGTCATACCTCGGTCGTGGACAGAAAGGGTTCTTCGCGCGTTTCACGATGCGCCATGCGCCGGTCATTTTGGCGTAGCGAAGACACGCAGGCGTGTGGAGCGTTTGTACTTTTGGAGTGGCATGCGACAGGATGTTAGAGACTACTGTGCGAACTGTCATTCCTGTCTCGAAAGAAAAACACCCAAGGGACGAAGACCAGCCCCAATTCAGCCGTTCCCTGAGGTTTCGGCTCCCTTCGAGCGGACAGGTATGGACATAATGGGCCCATTGCCCACGACCACTTCCGGAAACAAGTACATTTTAGTATTTGTCGATCACCTTTCAAAATACGCGGAAGCGGTAGCACTCCCAGATCAGAAGGCAGACACGGTTGCAAGAGCATTTGTCGAACAGATCGTGCTCCGACATGGACCCCCGAGGCAACTCTTGACAGATCGGGGAACGAACTTCGTGTCGCAGCTAATGAGGAGAGTTTGCGAGCTGCTTAAGATCGCTAAGAAGCAGACAACACCGTACCATCCGGTTTGCAACGGCGCGGTGGAGCGACTGAACCAAACCGTGGCCGGGTTCCTGCCGCATTTTGTTTCGCGCGACCAGCGGGACTGGGACTTGTGGCTCCCGTATGCAATGTTTGCCTACAATTCCGCAGCACACGAGAGCACGGGCGAATCTCCATTCTTTCTTCTCTACGGCCGAGACCCGGACCAGCCTAGTGAAGTGCCGGAGGGCCCCCGTCGTGTCCCATACGCTTCACTGGACGACTATAAGGTTGAGCTAGAATCGCGCTTGCAAGTGGCGAGGGACATCGCAAAGGAGGCCTTAAAGAAAGCGGCGAAGCGCAGGAAGGAGGTGCACGACCGCAGTGCTAGAGACGTGCCGTTTGATGTGGGGGACAGCGTGTACATTGAAAACTGCCAAAGGCAGATTGGGCTAGCTCGTAAGTTCCAGACGAAGTGGAGAGGACCGTGCGAGGTTGTCGAGAAGCTTTCTCCGGTAAACTTCAGAGCCCGAGACGTGAACCGGCGCTTGATAAGGATACACGCAAATCGCCTCAAGTCGGCACCGGTTCAGTATTCACGAAATGAGGAAAGGGAAAGCGCGGATTTTGATGGGGACAGAAGTGAAGCGGAGCGCGCAGATAGTTCGCAAGAAACGCCCTCTCCTGCATTTGTTCGGCAGGCGCCAGAGGTGACGGCCGGAATGCCACCGGATTTACTTCATGCATTGCTAGAAGAAGAAGAAGCGCGCGAGGTTGCCGCGCAGATAACGCCAGGAGAGGCTCCTGCCACGAGCCCTCGCGAGTCCCAAAGCAGACAAAATGTCACAGACTTACTTAGTATGACTCATGAAGGCCGATATCCGCTGCGAAATCGGAAAGCTAAGTCGGACTAATGGCGTAAACAGAGCGGAGTTGTGAACTGGTTAGAATTGTGTAATGCCGCAGCTCATAACATTGCTATATGCGTATGTGTTAAGTTATCGGAGTTGGTAGTTAAACCTTTCTGTCATTAACTAACACCTTCACAGGAGAGCATGCGGAGCGCATGCAGAACCTGCCCTACTTCCTTTCGTTATCTATATTTTTGTCTGTGCCGTGATCGTGCTAGAAGTGGGAGCTCCTTTGTAACTGTGGTAAATTTATTTCGTCCAGTTTGGACTAGAAAGGAGAGACTTGGGTGCTGAGTTTCATGTTTATCTGTAAAAGAAGATCAGTGCTGCCCCTGGAGACGCCAGTTATGTCAGCTGAGGCATATGGTGTTGTGCAGTGGTGTTGAGTGCAGCGAAAAGTGTTTTGTCGGACGTACTGTGCGAGGCGATTCAGAAAGATAAGGGGAGCTGCATGGACTCAAATTTTCGGAGAACATTCTTCTGGAGGGTGAGCGAGTGTGACGTTCCTTGTGTGTGCTACGAGGGTCCGCGTTCGACGGCGCGGCGTAGACGGAGCCCCCAGTGGCGGCGAAAGCACTCAAGGGAAAACAATTCAGCTGGAAGAGAGGAGAACGGCGACAGCCGGTCTCGTGTTGGAAACGGCCAGCAGACATGTTTCTACTGTATATGGCTGCAAGCAACTTGAGTGGGATTGCTTTCGGGCCTGCCGCCGTGGACCGCACAGAGACGACCCAGGTGACAGCGGCATCATTAATTACCGAGCCATACTCGTTGAGAGTGAACGACCAGAACGAAGGGGTTTAAGCACAACCGGACCCCCTTTCATGTTTCTACTGTATGTGGCTGCAAGCAACTTGAGTGAGATTGCTTTCGGGCCTGCCGCCGTGGACCGCACGGAGACGACCCAGGTGACAGCGGCATCATCAATTACCGAGCCATACTCGTTGAGAGTGAACGACCAGAACGAAGGGGTTTAAGCACAACCGGACCCCCTTTCCATAGTGTCGGCACGAGTCGAACGCCGCCGCCGCCGCGGGGAGACGGGCGTTATCTTCCCCAATTGCCCTGGCCGTCCCGGGGACAAAGGAGCCTCGTTTCGGCGGGCCTGGCCCCGTGGTAAGACGGCGGGCATCATCAATCAACCCTTCCGAGCACATCCCAGGACAAGGGACCACTTTCTCGGCCTTTTAGTGACCTCGCGTTCCGGCCGTGAGTGGCGAGTGTAATTTGATGGAGAACGGAGGTCGGTGACCCGCGGGAACCGTCAACCAGCCATAGCGCGCCTTACCACAACCGACGCTACCTCGACGACAACCTTCTTTCCCTCGGACTCAACACGTGAGGGGGGCGAGACCATAAGTGCGGTGGTGTGTTTGTGCGCCCAAGTGAAAGCCCTAGCCCCCCCCCCCCCCCTCACTCCGGCGTGGGCGTCCTCACCCTAGGGAGTGTGGGGATAAGAGGATGCGACATTATATTATTATATTTATTATTTTAAAGCTGATGCTCTTCCCAATATTGTAATGGTGTCCCAAAGCTTCAAAGTAGGCCCACCCCAGAAAATAGATTAAGGTGGATTAGTGCAAATGAGTGAGTGAATAAAGAGAGAACAGTGAGTCCGGTTAGTATAATCTATGCAACGAAACGTACTCGAACATTCTATCCTCGAATATTTTTAAGTTTTCCTGTGCTCATAACGTCACGACCCTCTTTGCCAGTCCGGGAAATTCGTTGCGGAGAAACCGAGTGGTTTTTACAAGACAACCTAAACCCTATCGCGGTAAAATATTCAAGAAAAGCTGAGAGAAATATATTAAAAATATCTATGCCTGCCTTTTCTATGTACATTAGTATTCGTGGGACCTCGTTTTGAAATTTTTGCTGGCAATAAGTTGCGCGGCATTTAAGAACTTTCCACCGCTGTAGTTCTCGAGTGCTGCCGATCAGATTGTTAGGGTATAAGTTTGCCATTTGTGTGAAAAACAGGCTCTGATGTCAATTCAATTCAATTCACCTTTATTTTCAACATTTCGCAATGTTGACGGTCTTCCAGGCAAAAAGCTGTGGGGCAGCTTGACGAGGCCTGAAAGCCGGCGGCAGGCAACAGTGACAGCAGTAGAAAAAAAAAGTTATACATGTGCTCTTATTTCGAAAAAGACACATTTTATCATAAATTTACAAATATAAGAGCAGAAGTAAGAGTAAAAAAATAAAAAAGACATCAAGGCATTATACAAAGACTAGCGTATACATGCACACGAGATTACAACAAAGACAATCATTGCACTCAAGTTAGACATAAAGCTAACATTACTGTGTTTATAGGATGCAAGCACAGGTCACTCTAGAAATATTGAACGCAACTTTGCGAGTTATTACAGGGTTAATAAAACTGGGCACATTGAGCTTATTTAGTCACATTGGCATTGTATAGCTTAATGACTGTAGAAGGTAATTTGTTCGGCGGTGTGGAATCACCCATTTTTCAGGCGCGCGTGTTTCAGAAACATTGCAGCGTAGCGTTGCACCTGAAAGGGTCAATAAGAATTGTCTATACTTTTCATTAGCAAAGTGAAACTGGTGGAGGAGACGGTAATTATAAAGGGAGTGAATATTGATTATATGATGCCGACGAAATAGCTCGGCTGAGGGATGTAAATATGATACATTGTTTAAGCAACGTATGGCTATTTTTTCTAGACGAAGAAGTGTATTGACGTTCTTTTTAGTAGTCGTCCCCCATACTTGTGTACAGTAGTTAAGGTGTGAACGGAAGAGGGCGTGGTATACTTGTAATCTAACGGAAATCGGAAATATGTCACGCGTCCGAAATAAGGCACCTACGGCAGATGAGAGTTTTTTGGCTAGCTGCTCAACATGACTGTTCCATGTCATCTGACTGGAGAATATGACACCTAGTATTTTATGCTGTTTCACGACATCTATTTTATAAGGTCCTAGTTTTAGTTCATGACTAGAGGCCACACGTTTGTTTTTAGGTGCAAATAAAATTGATTTCGTTTTTTTTCATTCATTTTAGGCTGTTTGTTTCGGACCATTTCAGTAGTCTTGACAAAGCACTATTCGCCATACTGAACAAATCGACTTCATTAGTGGAACTAAAGAACAAGCTTGAATCATCGGCATATAATACGAACACAGCATTATCATCAGTATAGATAAGATCATTTACGTAAACATTAAATAAAAACGGCCCAAGAATACTGCCCTGTGGGACACCGGATGAAATCTGTTGGAAGGTGGAATAGTAACCATTAATGTGAACACATTGGGATCGGCCAGTTAGCTACGATTGCAAAAGAGTGTTAACCCACGGGCACTGTAATGATCTAACTTATTAAGGAGGGTTATGTGACATTTCGAATCAAATGCTTTACTGACGTATATATAGATTCCCAGGGTAAATCTATTAGCTTCAATGTTTGTAATGATAATTTCTTTTTGCAACAGTAGGGCAGACTCCGTTGACCTACCCTTACGGAAACCATGCTGGCATTCTGTTAAGATATTGTGCTTAGTAAAAAATTCGTCTAGTCGGGTGAGCATAATCTTCTCAAGGCCTTTTGAGAAGGTTGGAATTATCGATATAGGCCTGTAGTTGCTTAAGTCGTTCCTGTTTCCTCCCTTGTATATAACAGAGACTTTTGCACGTTTCATGTCGTCAGGAAAGGTGCCAGATGATAGCGAAAGATTGAATATATGCACTAAGTATGAACATACGAGATCAAGAACATGTTTTATAGGTTTTATCTGAATGCTGTCAATGTCGAGGGCTTTACTATTCTTCAGGCTTTACTATTCTTCATGGTACTCCAGGCACAGTTTCTACTTGTACATATTATTTGCTCCTAGCACATTAAACGATGAAAAATAAGTGTGCTGGGGCTGTGTATCGTACATTATTGAAAATCCGCAATATTTTCTTCTGCTACCTTAGGAGCCTCAATGAGTGTTTCTATTGTCCACTAGCTAAATGAGAGTAGTTTAAGTAGAGGCAAATAGAGCATTGTAGACCATCAAATATGCTGTATTTGTTAGATGGCTTGTGATTTAAAATTCCTGCTATGTTTTTATGCAGCTTAATCCACCTAATAACGCGTTTATGTTAACATCTCCATGTTATATGTAAAGAAAACTATACCCCTAGTGTCATTACACTATCCACTATCTGCTACATCAATCGTTGCAAATCTAATTATTATGTTGTCCTCTAAGTATGTTTGTTTTTCTTTTGATCGAAGAACGATTAGTTTTGTTATTATTAATATTTAATTAATTCTACGAGTCCAAGGACCTAATATGCGAAAAAAAAGTTCGTTTTAGCGATTTCTTCACCTTGAGAACGCGATGAGACCAGGGCGTTATAGGTGACTGAGAAAATGTGAACAATTTCGTTAATATACAAATTCAATAATGCGGAACCTAAATGGCTGCCCTGTGAATCTCCTAAAATTATTTGTTCTTTAACTCTTTCTGGCGCCGTGATTCCAACTGAAATCAGCAAAATTAGAGATGACCAGTCTTTAATTGGATGAGATAGTTGATCTCTTTTTACAGTAGTTCCTATATTTAACACTTCACCAACATGTTTTAGCGGCCCTTCGCCTATCGTACACATGCTAGTAGTTAGGAAAGAGGTATACAAACCGCGTACCAATTGCTGGCGCCACTTCTTCTCTTGCACCGTGTAGAAGAAAGGCAACCATATTTGTTTTTCTCTAATAATATGGAAGGGTACAAGAATGCCTCGTGTTACTCTTTGGAAATAAACCCTTCCGGCGAAACACATTTACAAGCGCTGAAATATTTCGAAAATAATAATGATTCCACGTGGAATCACGGGGACCTGGAGGCCCAATCGAAGGATAAACAGCACGGTCGTATTTTAGTTACCTGCAACTGTTTGTGCTGTGTACGTATCGTTTCTTGCGCAGGTTTTTATGCAGCAGTAAACGTCGTTTCCTGTACGAACAGAGGTCTACATTCAGCGCAGCAGTTTTCATGTAGAAAGGAAGAATTTTCAAGAGCGGTCCAGCATAAATGTGGAGGTGTGAATTCATTTCATGAAGAATAAATAGCATTCATGGCACCAACCTAGAACAAAATATAAAACGAAAGCATTGAAACTGTATAGAATGTTGCCCATAGCAGCAAACTGAACACTGCAGAACGATACAGAACATAGTGGAGGTTGAAAACCATTCAGCTTTCTGCCTTCGAAAAGGCAACGATCTCGCCCAACAGTTCGTGCTGTCCATCCAGAGAAGTCACCAGAGGAAGATCCGTTTTGTGGACGCAGTATGATACTGCTAAACAAGTCAGAATTCAAAAATGCGAGAGCCCACTGCAAAGAGCTCCTTCACCGTATGAGTATTTCAAAACCTCTCTGCACCGACTCACTCTTACAGAGCTTTGTATTTCGAATATTTAGCCAATGCAGAAAGATGCTGTGAGCTCGAGACTGTGAATATGAATACTGCGAGCGTAGTCGCACTGCTTCTTTGACGCCACCTTTCAAAAGAATTGGTGCTTGTCTTGAGCAAACTCAAGAATTCTGTTTGCCGCAAACTGGCCCTGACTCAATGAAAAGTAACAATAAAGGTACAAGCTGTGTACCGTGACATCCTCGCATATTCCTGGCATGAACTGTATTACACACCTCTATTTCAGAAAAGAGAAGGCACATGACAGCCTTAGATGCTTAAGTGCCACTAAACCCAACAGAAAGACAAGCGATTTATCAGAGCAACTGGCAATGAATTAAATTTTTAAATAAATAACCCGACAAAACATAGTACGTACCCATCAAGTCTCAGTAATCCCGTCTAGAATCACGAAAAAACGACTGATAAAGAACCGACGGAACGTTGATTTTCTGATCTTGTTGCCCTGTCCTGCTCTATAAACATGCTGACCTCTGGATATTAATTGTTTATATTGAACAGGTTTAATTTGGGCCTGATGTGGTTAAGAGATATGAATACAATCATATCAACATACTCAAATTTCTGTGATAGGCAGCTTGTCCGTGTTAGTGAACTCTTCTACAAAAGTTCCTGCCAGGCTTCGAATGCGAACTGCTAAGCTTAGGCGCCTTCCTTGCTTGGGTGTTAACAACCGCGCACTTTTTTTTCAGAGAATCAGCCAGTATCAAGATTTTGGTCGCGACGCTGTCGTTTGAAGTCGAGCCCAGCGAAACGATCGATCGAAAACATCAGGGCGGAGATCCATGACCAGCTGAGGATCAGCGTCTCACCTTTGCTGGCAAACAGCTCGATGACGGTCGCATCTTGTCATTGAAAATGGCTAGACCATTCATCTCGTGCAGCATGTCCCCCTTCATATGCCGATTTTTGTGAAGATCCTCAGGGACAAGATCGTCACGCTAGAAGCCAAGTCCAGCGACACGATAGAAAACGTCAAGGCTGCAATCCAAGTCGGTATGGCTACCCCGCCCAACCAACAGCGTCCCAGATTTGCTGGTCAACAGCTCGGGGACGGCCACACGTTGTCGTACTACAACATTCCCAGAGATCCGCATCAGCACCTGTGCCTCGCACGGCGTCCGCTGAGTTGGTGGACCTACATTTTTGTCAAAACCCTCACGGGGAAGACAATCAGGATTGCATTCGAGCCCGACGACGCAGTAGGGAGCGTCAAGGCGAAAATTCGGGGCAAAGAAGGTATCCCGTCCGACGAGCAGCGTCTGTTCTTTCGCGGAAAACAGCTCGACGACGGCCACACCTTGTCCTGGTACGACATTAAAGCAGAGTACACCCTGCACCTCGTCCTGCGTCTGCGTAATGGCTGGCTGATTTTTGTGAAGACGCACACGGGAAAAACAATCCAGCTCGAAGTCGAGCCCAGCGACAAGATCGCGAACATCAAGGAGAGGCTCGATGCCGAAGGTATCTCGCCCGTCCAGCAGCGTCTCATATTTCATGAAGAAAGGCTCGAGGACAGTCGCACCCTGTCAGATTATAACATTCAAAACCAGTCGGTCCTTTACCTCATTCCCTTCCTGCTTAGTTCCATAAATATTTTCGTAAAAACCATCACGGGGAAGACAATAACGCTTAGAGTGGAGCCCAGCGCCACAGTAGAGGACGTCAAGGCGGAGATCCAGGACTACGAAGGCATTCCGCCCGATCGGCATCGTCTTATCTTTAATGACAAGCTGCTCGATGACGGTCACACCCTGTCCGATTACAATATTGAAAAAGAGTCGACCCTTTACCTCGTGCCGTGGTTGTGGGATTGAAGGAGATATTTTGTCAGGACCTCCGACGCGACAACAAGGCGACAAGGCTAAGATCTAGGGCAGGATGGTTATCCCGTCCGGCCAAGACCACCTCAGACATTCTGCTCAACACCTCTAGGACAGCTGCAGCTGCAGCTTGTCAAACTCGCCTTTTGAAGCGAAAAGCTTCACTACGCCACCTTTTCGAGCCATCAGCGGGGCCTCAACTTTGACCTTTGAATGTAGCTAGAGGTCATGATGGCCGCAAGTTTCACATTGAATGTAGGTAGAGGTCAATGAGCATAACTGGTGGTAATGAGGTTCAACACATGACGTCAGCTACAGCAGCGACAGCAGCGACACCAGCGACCGTTACACCAACTACCTCGACTTAGACATTTCACCTCTGACCTTGACATTTGAACCATGACCTTCGACCTCCGGTCAAGCGGGAAACCGCCTGCCGGCATCGCATGCGCAGGTCATGAAAGTGGGTTCTGCATAAAATGCTGGTGCACTCTGGTGCGTTCAGCGGGACACGACGTGTGATCGATGCGGCGCCTGCCGTGGAGACTGACACCCGAACCGCGCCCATAAAAGAAGGAAAATGAAATGAAAATTCATTTTAAGGAAAGTAAATTATGCCTGTCTCACATATCTCAGTGGACACCCGAACAGCGAAGGAAAATGAAAGTTGGTTTTAACTGATCCGGAGTTCCCGGGTTCGAACCCGACCTCGGCGGCTGCGTTTTTATGGAGGAAAAACGCGAAGGCGCCCGTGTGCTGTGCGATGTCAGTGCACGTTAGAGATTCCCAGGTGGTCGAAATTATTCCGGAGACCTCCACTACGGTATCTATTTCTTCCTTTCTTCTTTCACTCCCTCCCTTATCCCTTCCCATACGGCGCGGTTCAGGTGTCCAACGATATATGAGACAGATACTGCGCCATTTCCTTTCCTCAAAAACCAATTATTATTATTATTATTATTATTATTATTATTATTATTATTATTATTATTATTATTAAGAAAAGGAAATGACGGCCTACTACTCTGCGTGTCTCACTATGGCTATCTGTGGAAACCGCCAGTCGCTCGACCACAAATGTAGCCAGGGAGACGCAGCTTTTCGCTTTCGACCAGAGTTAACCAGAGCTAAACCACCAGCAGTTTCTTCCTTAAGATAATAGTGCTTTCAATAATGCGAAATGCCTCCTGCGCTCTAACAGCAACGTGTATCATTGTGGGCTGTATTTGAGAACACGAGGAAAGGGAAATCAGGGAATCGGTATGGTACACATTAAAGAACGCAGCAGGCATGAAAATGAAGGAAAAAAGCTTGAAATGCTTTTTTGAAGTGAAAAGCTTCACTACGCTAGGTAACGCAGTCTTCGCGCAGGCCGGACAATGACTGTGAACGAACTTCAGCCCTACCACGCTAGCCGTGTGTGACCACATGTGGTACCGTGATGGTGCCGAGCCCCTGATCCCGACCTTGACCCATGACATTTAGTTTACCTTTCACCTTTAACCTTTGACACAGGATGACCTTTGACCTTAAGAGCATCCGGTGGGGTGATGTGAAGCCACTGGATGACATCCGATGGGGGTGTCGTAAGACCATGTGACACCACGTCATAGCCACGTGATCATGTGGGTACCTATAAAACGGCTGACGCAAGCGTGTAGCGTAGATGCTATGGACGAGCCTTGGACGCTTAGTAAGTGTGCTTGCTTTTCGCTGAATTCCAGGGTTAGCCAAGTCAATGCCAATTCTTTCTTTTCAGTTTTGTGAAAGCAGGAAAACGAGGAGTGAAGTCAGGTGTCAGGTGGAGATAATATAGCACAAAGAATAAGAAAAGGAAGCCACAAGCCGCCAATAGGATACTTACCCATGACCTCGACATGTTTCGTACGTTGTTATGCAAACTGAACCACAGTGGTGGCCATCCTATACATTACGCTTTATTTGTGTTGCATGTAGCCTAACTTTCACATTTTCACCAGAGCCGCCGCCAACCATAGCTACGGATCTGGAACGTCCTTTCACACCAGAAGTGGTATGTAGGATCTGGTTAAAAAGCGAGGGCAGCAGCGTGCGAGAACGCTCTGGTGATACCGATCATCAAGACAGCCTGAGCTGAAATCCTCGTTTAGTTGTTGGGCACCCAAGAGCAGGGAGATGAAGTGCTCGTCATGGTACGCATAATGAAACGACAAAAGTTGCAGTCTATCCATGCCATCCTTGGATTAACCTATAGGCAGGAATGCACGCTTACTCTGTCGTTTCTTTTTTTTGTCAGGCGCAATGAGCGAGTATTGCGACCAAAATAGAGACTACACGAACATTTATACACTCTTTCTGTCGCGTCAGTAGTCAGCACTCATGCGGCAATAATGGTCATGGAATGCTTACACCATGTCTGCGTGGTGTCATTTCCTGTTTCCGGTGTCTCGGCGGGAGTTTATTTTTTTGTAGTGGCGGTGGGGGTAGAACTTCTTTCTGGAACAGCTACAGCTTATCCGCCAAACAGGCCGGCCTGGAGTCCTTGGACCTGGGCAGTGTGTTCGGCCATTCGGATGAATGCTAGTTGTATCTTGGGCGTTCAACTTAGCAGTAGAGTCGCCCAAAAGGGCTCTGTTCTAGTCGCTTCATCTATATCATGAATTTCTCGACAAGTGCATACCATATGTATGCCGATAATTGTTCCGGATGCCACTAGCTCTTGTTTGTAGGCGCCTCCATACGCCTTCTCCGTCATTAATTAGAGCCCTATCTGCCGGCGGGTATTCACTCTGTTTAGCCGATACTGCTGGGCAATTTCTTTGGAGTTTGCAGACCTGTCCCTACTCAGAGTGCATTGAAGGCTAGAGGCCAGCTCGTGGGCTCTCTCATTTCACTTGAGCTGGGAGTGGGCTGGTGCCCATGTTAGTTGGATTATTTTGTCATTCGGGCATATTTCCAGTATCCTTTATTGCTTGCAGAGAGACCCTTCCTCTGAGAAAATGCCCCATCGTCGTTTTGAGTCCCCTATGATTGTGATAGCCGTTCTTCCTGTTATCGCCAGGGCAATGGCCACCTCTTCGGCCACGTCAGTTAAAAATGTTTTCCAGCGCTGTCACGTGTTTCAGGAAAGGCCGGTCAGGGGGGATGAAAAAAGACATCAGCGTGGGCACAAGCACACGCATTTAATGCACGCAACCAGGCCATCAAACGCACAAAACACAATCACATATGAAGAGAATAAACTCGTGCAATTAAAGCACTTGCGAACGACGGCAAGCGCACATACATAGTGGGCCATAAACACGTGATGGAACGCTGAAGAGAACGCATTGCCAAAAAAATGCACTCCGCGCTTCCTCCCGTGTGCTGTGCGATGTCAGTGCACGTTAAAGATCCCCAGGTGGTCGAAATTATTCCGGAGCCCTCCACTACGGCACCTCTTTCTTCCTTTCAAAGCGAAAGCTTTACTGGCCGCGAACTTGCGATTTCGCCGTGGCGGTACTCCGAGGAGGCACATGACGTCACAACGCGCGCCTCGCCGCGGATATTGCTCTGTCTCGCTCCCTATTCACTACTGCGCATGCGCCAAGTGGAATTTCAGGTCGTTCGTTTCTTCGAGGAAGGTTTCGAACCCTTCCTCTAGTGTCGTTCGGCTTGGAAGATGGACAGGAGGCGTGCTTGTAGGTAAGGACAGCAGAGCATATATTTACAGCATACATATACAGAGTTAAACTGGAAGCAGAAATGAATTTACAAATTAAAGAACAAACTTTGCGCTACTTTACTCATCGACCCGACGGGTTAGAGCCTAAGTAGCACCATGTTACATGCTAAGCATGGAGCCCCAGCTCAGACTGGACTGGACTGCATCCGTTCACATGCAGTCCAGTCCGCATACTGCATCCGTTCACATGCACATGCTCACATGCAGTTCACATGCTTTTAAGCACTTAATTAACAAAGGACTAAGGGCGGTCATTTTCAGTGGCCCGCCCTAAGCATCAATTCTCCAATCAAAAATAACATGCGAAAGGGGGCTACCCCTTGTGTTGGGCTTAGCCTCGAACCCAGGGTCTCGCTAACAACACAAACCAAATCAAAAACAAATACGCCACCACTCTCTCTCTCTCAAGTAAGAGTATCCACACGCTCTCCATTCGGAGCCATTCCAACTTTCCTCAGGCACACCGCTACCCCCCGCTTTCCGCTCACGTTCGTCAAGTTTTTGGCACTGATGTGCTCCCACGCATCATCAGTCCGCGTCGCCCGTCAGCAACAAAAGAGGGAGCGAAAGGGCCACTAAACCGCCGCACTACCGACGGCGGGACACAGCTAATAAGCATGAAGGGGTTTGTCTGCCGCTGCGGCAAGCCAGGTAAGGAACGTCCCTGTTTTCCCATGGTTTGGGTAAGTACGGCATGTTCGCCATGACCGGTGTTTGTCACCGCCCTCTTGAAAATACGCTTTTGTTCACGAGGCACTGCGGGACTCTGCGGGTGCCTCTCCAACGATAGCCTACGTCGTTAGGGAGGTCTTGTCAAGGCGGTGGGAGTGCGTCAAACGACCCTATCCATCTCCCGTATGCACTTCGCTTTCAGGGGTTTCAGGCCGTTAGTTTCTTCGAGGAAGGTTTACGAACCCTTCCTCTAGTGTCGTTCCGCTTGCACTTGGGAGCCGCTTCCGCGTGTGCCGGCGTCCTGCAAAGGGAAGCAGC
This sequence comes from Amblyomma americanum, assembly GCF_052857255.1. Lineage (NCBI taxonomy): Eukaryota > Metazoa > Arthropoda > Arachnida > Ixodida > Ixodidae > Amblyomma > Amblyomma americanum. Next base: position 139,803,551 of record NC_135503.1, read on the forward strand.
TGGAAAAAGGTGGCATTACACGCCCCCCCCCCCCCCCCCAAAAGAGTATAACCGAGCTTGCTATCAGCTGTTTTATGCTTACTAACAAAGAGACCGTAACACTTTCACTTCACAAGTGTCAACCTTGCCGGGGAACAGTTTGTTCTGGGTACTCGACACTTCGAGAACCTATCAAAGCAACAATCAATAAAAAAACCATAAAGCACAACACTAGTGCATGCTGCTGTACAGTTCACTGAACGGGCGGGAACATCATGCACTGCGCAGAGTCCACATTCGAAGCACACACAAAGCCGCATTGTTCATCACTGTTCACGGGTCTGCGCACAACACTCAAGGGCACCGGCTCCATGCAGACGCCATGCATAAGTCTCTTCGTAAGTGCCCGACTTAAACACAGGGCATCCCGCTCACCGAGCGTCGGTTGAGTGGGAACATTCACGCCTTGTCTAGGCTGGCATGGTGGTACCGCTAGTCCCTGACTCCCATGTCAAGTTGGGGAGCCTGCATAGCGCATCTGCGTTTCCATTCTTGGTGCCTTTTCTATGTTTCACCGTTATGTTATAACGCTGGAGTGCCAGCGCCCTACTAGCTAATTTTGCCCGTGTGGAGCGCACGTCGTCAAGTATGACAGGGGGTTGTGGTCAGAGACGACATTGACCACGGCGCCAAAGAGCCAATAATCGAACTTCTTCAGAGCCCATATAACAGCGAACGCTTCGCGCTCTATGGTCGACCACCTCGCCCGAGTCGCGTCGAAGCGATGACTCTGCGAACGCTATAGGTCTTTCTTTGCCCTCTTCTCTCATTTGTGCCAAGCAAGCCCCGGCAGCCGTCGCTGATGCGTCAGTGAAAAGCCAATACGGAGGTGATTGTGGAGTGCTCAACGCCACTGCTCTGTAGAGCGAGTCTTTCAGCTCTTCTAATGTGCGCTGCGCATCTTCTGGCCACGGGATCAAGCTGGGTACGCCCCGCTTTGTCAAGGTCGTTAGGGGGCCAGCTATTTCAGCGTATCTGGGGACATATTCTCTATAATATCCATAAAGTCCTAGCAAGCTTCGCAGCTCTTTGTGTTAGGCTGCACTAAGCCTTTTATGGCGGATATATTCTCAGGATCGGGTGCATGTGTCCCTGAACCCATTATGTGTCCTAGATAGCGAATGTGAGGTTGTCCTACTTGACATTTTTCAGGGCTAGCCTTTAGTCCGGCTCTTCTAAGCTGCCAGAAGATAGTATTGATGCGCTCTACGTGTTTCTACGAAGTATTGGAGAAAATTGCTATATCATCCAGATATGCAGTTGCGTAGGCTTGGTGCTTAGATAGGAGAGTATTGACTATTCTTTGGAAGGTCGCTGCAGAGTTCTTTAGCCCAAAGGGCATCACTGTCCACGCATATTGCCCCTCATACGTCACAAATGCGGTAAGCGCTTGGCTGAGCGGGTCCATCGGTACCTGCCAGTAGCCACGCCTTAAATCCACTAGCGTGACAAACTGCGCACGGCCGACCCGAAAAATTAGCTCCTGTGAGTTAGTCATCGGAAACGCGTCTGAACGAGTTCCTGCATTCAAATTTGGGTGGTCAATATGCATTCGCATTGACCCATCTTTCTTTCCCACGCACACAACTGGGTGTGCAAATTCACTTTCTACAGGATAAATTATTCCTAACTTAAGTAACTCCTCCACTTGGCGGCTTCTTTCTTGAGCAGTTCAGGCACTCGATAAGGAAGGGCTTTTTTCGGTTTGAACCCTTCTAGCTCAATTCGGTGGAAAACACACGAAGGAAGCCAACAGCCACGAAACCAAGGTGCACATGGGAATGTTTTTTTTTTTAATGTGTAGTGCAAATGAATTAGTTTAAAGAAAATTCCTTATAAAGCGGCAGAAAAAACAACCATGCCGCCGGTGGGATCCGAACCCACGACCTCCGAATATCGCGTCCGGTACTCTACCAACTGAGCTACGGCGACGGCTGTCCAGTCTGCTGCGTTCGTGGGTATTTATGTTTTGCGTGTACGCGAACCAATTGAGAGTGTTCACCAACACCACCCTCGTCCATACGCCCCTCGCCCTACGTCACACTCGCGGTATTACAGGACGTGCTACATCCAACGCTAAGGACGAGGGTGGCGCTCGTGAACACTCTCAATGTTCAAGTGCGGTGTTGACTAGCGTAGTGAAGCTTTTCGCTTCAAAATAGTTTTCCGTTAGGCCTATTCGCTGTCTTCCTCTCTGCCTGGGGCTACGTGACAATATGCTGTCACCAAGCTCAATTTTAGGGGACAGGGTAGGCCCTATACCTTCTATGTATTTTACATCATGATGGGATGGCCGACAGCCCTGCTTGTGAAAGCTGCGACTGCCTAGAGACAATTGCACATTTCCTGAGTGGTTGCCCTGCTTTGGTGACCGAAAGTCGTGTGCTGCGTTGTGCTTTCGACCGCCTAGATTCTTGCCCTTCAACAGAGGATAAGATCCTCCCAGTAAAAGAAAACCATTGGGTCCAATTGAAGTTTCAAATTGGACCCATTGAACCCAACTGGTCAGCCAATGGGACCCATTGGACCCAAATGGTCAGCCCGTTGGACTCATTGGGAGCCAACTGGTCAGCCAGTTGGACTGATGAGTCCAACTGGACAGCCCAATTGGTTTCTCTAGTTCCAATTGGACCATCCACTTGATTTCGTACTTCCAGTCGGGTCCAATTGAACTTTGCAATTGGACTTATATTCCAACTGGTCAGCCAAATTGTTTTTTCTTGTTCCAACTGGACTACCCAATCGGTTCCCTGCTCCCAAATGGACTGGTCCAACAGATTCCACGCTGTGGTGACGGCAGTCCAGTGGTCAGAAAGATGGCGAAAATAACTTCCGAACAAAACTCTTTCTGCTGACTTGCGCCCACAATGAACTGAATGAATTGGCGGCGACGAAAGCAACAAGTATGCTCGGCAGTCGTCGAACTGAGTGCCCACTGCATGCTCTCGGCCGTGCCCAATTTACAGCTGATAGCGAACTACTGAGATACGGCGTGCAAAGTTACCATAACAGTCTAGAACAACGCAGAAAAGGCTCCGCCTCGGTGCGATCAATTGAGATAAATTTGTGTGCCAGCAGCTTTCAAGAAAGAACAAACATACAGTACAAAGATTTGCGGCAATATTGAGTTTACATTGTGAATGAACTCGGCACTGGCGAGACATAAGCATATTCACCTGTTCTTACAAATATACAGTCAATATTTCAGAAACTGGCAGCTCCGTCATAGCCGCAGATCGCCATATTGCAGTTCAAGTTGATCCAGTCAGCCGGTCAGCGAGGTTATTCACATTGTCACATAATGCAGAGTACTGCACAAAATAGTCAAATATTAACAATTTATAAACAAAATTTCAAACCTTAATTTTAAAAATGTATTAAAGAATGTTGTTGCTGTTTATCACTTTAAAAAGTTTTACTCTCGGAAAATAAAATTATTCCTCAGTTTCGTATCACCACGTTTGCGTCATCGCGCGCGCAGTCGGCGAGGTCGTGGTGGCGCGGTTCTTGCGCTGCAGTACAGTGATCTAGGTGTAGTGCTAGGATACCTGTGTGCGCGATGTCTTAGAGTGCGCCTGATTTTCCGTACGTCAGGTGTAAAGACAATATGAGCTGTGCGGTGGTGCCCGTCACGGATGTGAAGAAATTTGCACCTGAAAATGCCCGACTTTGATTCGCGAATCTATCATCAGGTGAAGTGGACAGATGCCGAAGGAGAAGCAGACTTTTATCCAGCCCGCATTCTCATGCTTGGAGGCAATTACCTGCACTTTTCACTGTTAACTTTGTGTGATATGTGTATGCCTGATGCAAATGTTGAGCGTTAATTGTGAAGCTATTATAAAGCCTACGTCCGCGATCTATGCTTGGAAGCAAAGCACGTGGTCACATCTTTGTGTGCAAAACAACTAATGAACGAACGTAGTGTGATAATGGGAATAGATAAAATGACTGAATCTTTTTTCTGCGCGTGGAGGATGGCTGCGGCTTACGCACTTTTTCAGCGTTGATGATCTGAATACAAAATATTCAAAAGAATACATTTATAAAAGTGCTGTATTTGCAGCGCAGGTCATGACTCCTAAAATGCCGTATATTGCATTTTGCTATTAATTTGATAGCATTGCGTAGTTACGAAATAAAACATAGCAAGTTCCTGTGATGCTTTATGAATCGCCAACAACTGAACAAAAACAAGCATTCCCATGTTGCAGTTTTCATGACGCACAAATTATTGTTTCTGTTGTGACTGCTTGTATAAAAACTCCCGCAGTTACTGCATTGAATGCTCATCCATACTTGATTCCACAAAGAGCATCTTAGTGTGCAGCTTAATGGATTTCGTTTGTTTGTTCACACATTAAACCTTATTCCTTGTTATTTGCCTTTCGGTCTGTATATTCTCTGCAGTAATGCAATCTGTCTCGTGCTTCTATTTGATTGCAGGGAGCTCGCAAAAGAAATGGAGCCTTCCAGCTAGGAGCTGTAACAAGATTTGTTTCAGGACTATTTGTTTATTTATTCATTCTTTTACCTACATGTACATGGGGCATTATTGTAGGGAAAGTATTTTCATGCAAATACCTATAATAAACTGCTACAGTTAATAGACTGCTTGCCTCCTGACTGTTTAATAGCCATCTGGCGCCCAACAATCAGAGCAGCCCAGTGAGTATCGGCCATAGAGTGGACCAATTGGTGTCTACAAATTTGAATAGTCCAATTGGTTTCGCCCAACTGAAATAGTCCAATTGGTTTCGGCCAATTGGAATATTCCAGTTGGTTTCGTGCAATTGGAATAGTCCAATTGGTATTTCCCAATGGTGTCGAAAACACATTTGGAAATTTCCAATTGGTAATCTCCAAATGGAATCCAATGGTTTTTTTTTTTTACTGGCACTGTTGTTGCATTCCAAGGTATTATTCATAGGAAATAAGTTGTAAATACTAAGCAATGCTATAATGAAATATGTCCTTTTTTCCTTTATTGCAGTTACTTATCACAGCGGTTGATCCAAAAGTTCGACCATTTCGCAGAAGCAGTACTTCAATCACTAATAAACGTAATACCCACTTCTGCCAAGATTATGTCCACATCTTGCATTGTCACACTGTGTTTTATTATACAGGTAATTAATGAATTTACCTGTTTTCTTGTTACTGGTGTTGCATTCCAAGGTCTTATTATTCATAGGAAATAAGTTGTAAATACTCAGCAATGCTTTAATGAAATATGTCCTTTTTTCCTTTATTGCGGTTACTTATCACAGCGCTTGGGCCAAAAGCTCGACCATTTCGCAGAAGCAGTACTTCAATCACTAATAAACGTAATCCCCACATATGCCAAGATTATGTCCACATCTTGCATTGTTACACTGCGCTTTATTATTCAGGTAATTAAAGAGTTTACCTGTTTTCTCGTTGTTACTGTTGTTGCATTCCAAGTTCTTATTCATAGGAAATAAGCTGTAAATACTCAGCAATGCTATAATGAAATAATATGTCCTTTATTGCAGTTACTTATCAAAGTGGTTGGGCCAAAAGCTGAACCATTTCGCAGCAGCAGCACTTCAATCACTAATAAACGTAATCCCAACTTCTGCCAAGATTACGTCCACATCTTGCATTGTCACCGTGCGGTTTATTATACAGATAATTAAAGAGTTTACCTGTTTTCTCGTTGATACTGTTGTTGCATTCCAAGGTTTTATCATTCATAGGAAATAAGTTTTAAAACTAATCAATGCTATAATTAAATAATGACCTTTTTCCTTTATTGCAGTTACTTATCACAGCAGTTGGGCCAAAAGTTCGACCATTTCGCAGAAGCAGTACTTCAATCACTAATAAACGTAATTCCCACTTCTGCCAAGATAAAGTCCACATCTTGCTTTGTCACAGTGAGGTTTATTATACAGGTAATTAGAGTTCTCCTGTTTTCTCTTTGTTACTGTTGTTGCATTCTAAGGTCTTATTTATGAAAAAAGTTGTAAATATTAAGCAACGCTATAATGAAATAATGTGTCCTTTTTTCCTTTATTGCAGTTACTGATCGGAGCGGTTGGGCCAAAAGCTCGACCACTTCGTAGAAGCAGTACTTCAATCACTAATAAACGTAATCCCCACTTCTGCCAAGATTGTGTCCACATCTTGCATTGTCACAGTGCGGTTTATTATACAGGTAATTAAAGAATTTACCTGTTTTCTCGTTGTTACTGTTGTTGCATTCCAAGGCCTCAATCATAAGAAATAAGATGTAAATACTAAGCAATGCTATAATGAAATAATATGCCCATTTTTCTTTTATTGCAGTTACTTACCACAGCGGTTGGGCCAAAAGCTCGACCATTTCGCAGAAGCAGTACTTCAATCACTAAAAAACGTAATCCCCACTTCTGCCAAGATTGTGTCCACATCTTGCATTGTTACAGTGAGGTTTATTATACAGGTAATTAGAGAGTTTTCCTGTTTTCTCTTTGATACTCTTGTTGCATTCCAAGGTCTTATTATTCATAGCAAAAAAGTTGTAAATTATAAGTAATGCTATAATGAAATATGTCCTTTTTTCCTTTATTGCAGCTATCACAGCGCTTGGGCCAAAAGCTCGACCATTTCGAAGAAGCAGTACTTCGATCACTAAAAAAAGTAATCCCCACTTCTGCCGAGTTTATGTCCACGTCTTGCATTGCCAAACTGCAGTTTATTATACAGGTAATTAAAGAGCTTACCTGCTTTCTCGTTACTGTTGTTGCATTTCAAGTTCTTATTCATAGGAAATAAACTGTAAATACTCAGCAATGCTATAATGAAATAATATGTCCTTTATTGCAGTTACTTATCAAAGTGGTTGGGCCAAAAGCTGAACCATTTCGCAGCAGCAGTACTTCAATCACAAATAAACGTAATCCCAACTTCTGCCAAGATTATGTCCACATCTTGCATTGTCACAGTGCAGTTTATTATACAGGTATTTAAATAATTTACCTGTTTTCTCGTTACTGTTGTTGCATTCCAAGGTCTCATTATTCATAGTCAATAAGTTGTAAATACTAAGCATTGCTATAATGAATATGTGCTTTTTCCTTTATTGTAGTTACTGATCACAGCGGTTGGGCCAAAAGCTCGACCATTTCGCAAAAGAAGTACTTCAATCACTAAGAAATGTAATCCCCACTTCTGCCAAGATTATGTCCACTTATTGCATTGTTGCAGTGCGGTTTATTATACAGGTAATTAAAGAGTACCTGTTTTCTCGTTGTTACTGTTGTTGCATTCCAAGTTCTTATTCATAGGAAATAAGCTGTAAATACTCAGCAATGCTATAATGAATATGTGCTTTTTTCCTTTATTGTAGTTACTGATCACAGCGGTTGGGCCAAAAGCTCGACCATTTCGCAGAAGCAGTACTTCAATCACTAATAAACGTAATCCTCGCTTCTGCTAAGATTTTGACACATCTTGCATTGTCACACTGCATTTTATTATACAGGTAATTAAAGAGTTTAAATGTTTTCTCATCGTTACTGTTGTTGCATTCCAAAGACTCATTATTCATAGGAAATAAGTTTTAAATACTAAGCAATGCTGTAATGAAATAATATGCCCTTTTTTCCTTTATTGCAGTTACTTATCACAGCGGTTGGGCCAAAAGCTCGACCATTTCGCAGAAGCAGTACTTCAATCTCTAATAAACGTAATCCCCACTTCTGCCAAGATTATGTCCACATCTTGCATTTTCACAGTTCGGTTTAATATTCAGGTCATTAATGAGTGTACCTGTTTTCTCGTTACTGTTGTTGCATTCCAAGGTCTCATTATTTATAGTCAATCAGTTGTAAATGCTAAGCAATACTATAATGAAATATGTCCTTTTTCCCTTTATTGCAGTTATTTATCACAGCGGTTGGTCCAAAAGCTCAACCATTTCGCAGAAGCAGTACTTCAATCACTCATAAACGTAATCCCCGCTTCTGCCAAGATTTTGCCCACATCTTGCATTGTCACACTGCCGTTTATTATACAGGTAATTAAAGAATTTACCTGTTTTCTCGTTACTGTTGTTGCATTCCAAGGTCTTATTCATAGGAAATAAGTTGTAAATACTAAGCAATACAGTTAAAACTCGATTTAACGAAATTGAGGGGAGCTGTGAATTATTTCGTTAAATCGAGAACTTCGTTAAATTGAATGAGACATTTCTTGCGCACATAATTCAGTACATTCGATTACAGTAAAACCTCGTTAAAACGTACCCGCTTAAACAGTACTTTCGTTTTAAAAGTAGTAAAGTCAAGTCCCCGACTGAGCACCCATTGAACATAATGCATTTTGCATCCGCATAAACCGTACCAGCTTATCGCGGTCGTATCGGTTAGCACGTACCATTTTCACTTTTCGTCGCACTCGCGCGTGACGAATTCACGCCGGTAGCACCGACCCAAAGGACGGTTCGGCTAGCGGCGCAACAATCTTCCCTAAATACCGCCGACGGGACGGCAAGCCACACAGCTAATGACAAATTGGCGCCAAGTTGGTAATCATACAACTAGCGCAATCTTTGGGGGTCCGTATGGTCATCGTCATGACCCCCCGCGCTACTTTCGAGTGGGTAGCGCCAACACCACGACCGACGCCGCTAGCGCGTATGAAAAGAAACAACAAAAATTCTGATTCGACAAGAAAGGCCCGAGGGGACTACAAATTTATTTTCCGCCAAAGAAGTCGGTGATCTTTGCCTGCGTGCGCTTTGTGAGCAACGGCCGCACCGATTTCTCGCAGGTCTGAAGTGCGTCCAGCGCGTCTTCCGTCCCCTCGTGTGCGCCGGCAAAATGTCGCAGCAGATCGAGAGCATCCATCACCTGACCTGGTGTCGGCACGGGAGCTTCGGGACCTGCAGGGTCGTCGGCAGCGTCTTCAGCCGTCACTCCCTCCACGCTTCCTACAAGCCGCAACATATCGGCATCAGTCAAAACTTCCGTTGTGACTGCGTTTGCGTCGGCGTTCACGTAGTCTGAGAAACTTATGCCTGTGGGCACTTCATCCACTGAGCGAAGGTGTTCCCAGGCATCTTAATCCTCGTGCACGGCGCTCGCGCAGTCCGGACCAGCTTCGGCAGTTTCAGGGCCTAGTGTACCGAAACCGGCAGTCCTGAAGCAGTTGACAATTATCGACGGCCTCAATGCTCTCCAAGCCGCCGCCACCATCGAATTATGTCCGCTTTCTCGTCCAGGGTAGGTGGTGGTGGTAGTGGTTTATTTAAAATAACAAGCCTTTTTCGTTTCTTGCAGGGCTCCATCTGCTAGTCAGGAGGGTTAGCGGCGCGCTTGCTCGCACACACCACGTCCGCGTTCACGATAGCAAGGCTAGACTGATGGAGGCCTAACAAGCTGAGCTTGACAAAGACGTGCGTTCAAAGGCACGGGGAAATCCGCACAAGAGCGAACACAGAGCACAACACACAAACACACACAAAAAAAAAAACACGCGAACTGCAACAGCGCCATCTATGAAATGTGGCACGAAACTTTTTTACAGCTGGCGCCATCTCGTGAGCTCGACTCAAAATTAAAACTCGTTTTGCGCCGCGCAGTTTGAAAAAAGCGACGGGATGAAGATGCTCCGCGCTGTTACCGCTGACTCGCAATCAATAAATTCTGGGGTGCTGTCTACAAAATAGACCAAAAATTGACACTTTTTCACCTTTATTTCTCGAAAAAAGGTTCGTTAAATCGGGACAGATCACGGAATCGGTTTCGTTATTTCGGGTTAGTCAAAGCATTGAACCCTATGGGCGTCTGAGGGGGAATTAGGATACCTTCGTTAAATCGAGATTTTCGTTAAATCGGGTTTCGTTAAACCGAGTTTTGACTGCACTATAATGAAATATGTCCTTTTTTCCTTTATTGCAGTTACCACAGCGGTTGGGCCAAAAGCTCGACCATTTCGCAGAAGCAGTACTTCAATCACTAATAAACGTAATCCCCACTTCTGCCAAGATTATGTCCACATCTTGCATTGTCACAGTGCGGTTTATTATACAGGTAATTAATGTGTGTACGTGTTTTCTCGTTACTGTTGTTGCATTCCAAGCTCTCATTATTCATAGTCAATAAGTTGTAAATACTAATCATTGCTATATTGAATATGTGCTTTTTTCCTTTATTGTAGTTACTGATCACAGTGGTTGGGCCAAAAGCTCGACAATTTCGCAGAAGCAGTACTTCAATCACTAAGAAATGTAATCCCCACTTCTGCCAAGATTATGTCCACTTTTTGCATTGTTGCAGTGCGGTTTATTATACAGGTAATTAAAGAGTACCTGTTTTCTCGTTGTTACTGTTGTTGCATTCCAAGGTCTTATTCATAGGAAATAAGTTGTAAATACTAAGCAATGCTATAATGAAATACGTCCTTTTGTCCTTTATTGCAGCTACTTATCAAGGCGGTTGGGCCAAAAGCTCGACCATTTCGCAGAAGCAGTACTTCAATCACTAATAAACGTAATCCCCACTTATGCCAAGATTATGTCCACATCTTGCATTGTCACACTGCGGTTTATTAAATAGGTATTTAAATAATTTACCTGTTTCCTCGTTACTGTCGTTGCATTACAAGGTCTTATTCATAGGAAATAAGTTGTAAATACTAAGCAATGATGTAATGAAATATGTCATTTTTTTCTTTTATTGCAGTTACTTATCACAGCGGTTGGGCCAAAAGCTCAACCATTTCGCAGAAGCAGTACTTCAATCACTCATAAACGTAATCCCTGCTTCTGCCAAGATTTTGCCGACATCTTGCATTGTCACACTGTGGTTTATTATACAGGTAACTAAATGATTTACCTGTTTTCTCGTTACTGTCGTTGCATTCCAAGGTCTTATTATTAGGAAATAAGTTGTAAATACTAAGCAATGCTATAATGAAATATGTCCTTTTTTCCTTTATTGCAGTTACTTATCACAGCGGTTGGGCCAAAAGCTCAACCATTTCGCAGAAGCAGTACTTCAATCACTCATAAACGTAATCCCCGCTTCTGCCAAGATTTTGCCGACATCTTGCATTGTCACACTGTGGTTTATTATACAGGTAACTAAATGATTTACCTGTTTTCTCGTTACTGTCGTTGCATTCCAAGGTCTTATTCTTAGGAAATAAGTTGTAAATACTAAGCAATGCTATAATGAAATATGTCCTTTTTTCCTTTATTGCAGTTACTTATCACAGCGGTTGGGCCAAAAGCTCAACCATTTCGCAGAAGCAGTACTTCAATCACTAATAAACGTAATCCCCGCTACTGCCAAGATTTTGCCCACATCTTGCATTGTCACACTGCGGTTTATTATTATCATCATCATCATCATCATCATCATCATCAGCCTTACTACACCCACTGCAGGGCAAAGGCCTCTCCCATGTCTCTCCAATTAACCTTATCCTTTGCCAGCTGCATCCACCCTTTGCCTGCAAACTTCTTAATCTCATCCGCCCATCTAACCTTCTGCCGCCCCCTGCTACGCTTACTTTCTCTTGGAACCCACTGCGTTACCCTTACAGACCAGCGGTTATCTTGCCTTCGCATCACATGCCCTGCCCAAGCCCATTTCTTTCTCTTGATTTCGGCTAGGATGTCATTAACCCGTGTTTGTTCCCTCACCCACTCTGCCCGCTTCCGATCTCTTAACGTTACACCTATTATACAGGTAATTAAATAATTTACCTGTTTTCTCGTTACTGTCGTTGCATTCCAAGGTCTTATTTATAGGAAATAAGTTGTAAATACTAAGCAATGCTATAATGAAATATGTCCTTTTTTCCTTTATTGCAGTTACTTATCACAGCGGCTGGGCCAAAAGCTCGACTATTTTGCAGAAGCAGTATTTCGATCACTAATAACCGTAATCCCCACTTATGCCAAGATTATGTCCACATCTTGCATTGTCGCAATGCAGTTTATTAAACAGGTAATTAAAGAGTTTACCTGTTTTCTCGTTGCTACTGTTTTTGCATTCCAAGGTATTATTCATAGGAAATAAGTTGTAAATACTAAGCAATGCTATAATGAAATATGTCCTTTTTTCCTTCATTGCAGTTACTTATCACAGCGGTCGGGCCAAAAGATCAACCATTTCGCAGAAGCAGTACTTCAATCACTCATAAACGTAATCCCCACTTCTGCCAAGATTATGTCCACATCTTGCATTGTCAGAGTCCGGTTTATTATACAGGTAATTAAAGAGTTTACCTGTTTTCTCGTCGTTACTCTTGTTGCATTCCAAAGCCTCATTATTATTAGGAAATAAGTTGTAAATACTAAGCAATGCTGTAATGAAATAATATGCCCTTTTTCCTTTATTGCAGTTACTTATCACAGCGGTTGGGCCAAAAGCTCGACCATTTCGCAGAAGCAGTACTGCAATCACTAATAACCGTAATCCCCACTTCTGCCAAGATTATGTCCACATCTTGCATTGTCACAGTGAGGTTTATTATACAGGTAATTAGAGAGTTTTCCTGTTTTCTCTTTAATACTGTTGTTGCATTCCAAGTTCTTATTCATAGGAAATAAGCTGTAAGTACTCAGCAATGCTATAATGAAATAAGTCCTTTTTTTCCTTTATTGCAGTTACTTATCAAAGTGTTTGGGCCAAAAGCTCGACCATTTCGCAGAAGCAGTACTTCAATCACTCATAAACGTAATCCCCACTTCTGCCAAGATTATGTCCACTTCTTGCATTGCCACACTGCGGTTCATTATACAGGTTAACACGTTTTGGCGGGCTAGTTGGTTAAGCATCTTGAATAAACAGAGCGAACAAAGACGAGCACAAAAGACAAGAAAGCGAACGACACGGCGCTGACTAACAACTGAGGGTTTATTGCTGATCACACAAGTATAAATACATAGATGTCGGCAATGAGGGAAAGGTTTACAAAGTGCAAAAAAACCAAAAACAAAACATAAATGTGACAACAGCAACATAAGCACGCTAGAAATCAGCAGAGATTATCAACCCCCAGGAGTGACAGCTCTTTTTGCAGAAGTGTTAGCGAAGGGGTACTTATACATGCATTTCCCTGCTTGAATATGTTGTATGCCTAGATAATTTCTCACGCAGTTTTTTCCTGATTTTTGGCAATGACTTTGGTTTCATGATATAGCGGTACGCACTGTTTTTTCTCTTTCTTTGCCCATTCACAATCCCGGCAATGAATGCCGAGATGACCTGAAACTACTTTTGACACCTTATAGCTGTGTTCGCTCAGCCTTTTATTTATGCAACGTCCCGTCTGTCCAACGTACTGCCCTCCACAGGGCAGAGGGATGTTATAAACAACCCCCTTATCACAAGGGACGAAGCGTGACTGGTGCTTAGTTGTGCACTTCGCCACTTTTCCTTGGAACTCATTAACAGATCGGCACAAACCGGCTAGACGATCAGGCGCGGAAAACACAACATCGACACCTGCTTTTTTTTCCCCACTTTTTTCAGGGAGTGTGAAATTCCATGTAGATATGGAATCACAGCGACACGTTTGCGGTTGTTGTCCGATCCCTGGCCGTCTCGTGTAGCTGGTTCTGACTTGCTCTTCTTTAGGGCCGACTCAGCTACTGACGTGATAAGTTCTAGTGGGTACCCTGCCGAAAGCAATCTTTTTACCTGGTGTGAAACGCTGGAATGCATTCTGTGGTGACAGGATTTTGTTAATGAGCTGTTCAAACAGGATCCTATGATACCCCTCTTAATGAGCTTGGAATGGCAAAAAACCATAGGGAAGAAGGGGCTTGTTACCTCGGGTTCGAAAGCCCAGGAAACGTGGCTAGGATTGAAGTACAGGCCAAGGTCTAGAAACTTGATGTGGTTGTGAACAGGGGTTTCATAAGTGATCTCAAGGGGGAAGAGAGTGTCAGAAAAAATGGACAGACTACGAGACACCTCCGTTTCAAACTCCAGTCCAGAGCACTTGACAATAACAAGGTAGTCGTCAACAAATCTAAATGTTTTTACGACCTTGGTTTTCCCAAGGCGTTCGTTGAGAGCGCGGTCGCATCTGGCGAGATAAATGTCACTGAGTATGGGAGCGATACAGGAGCCTATGCATATGCCGTTTTTTTGAATGAAGATGGAAGAGTTCCACTCAGTGAAAGTTGTTTGCAGGTAGAAGGAAAGTAGATGCAGAAATCTTGCTACAGAGATACCGGACGCGTTTTGAAAGGCAACCACGCCGTGTCGGTCAATGCATTCACTGACACTAGTTAACAGTTCATCACGGGGAATCGAATAGTACAAGTCTTTCACGTCAATAGAAAAAGCTAAAAGTTCATCAGCGTTGTGCGTCGTCAGGAAGTCAGTTACTTGGTTCGAATTTTTGACCTGGAAAGGATCGTCAACAGAGATTACGGCGAGTTGCCACTTAATGAATTCAGCGAGGCACTTCTGCCAAGTACCCCTCTCTGAGACTATCACACGGAGCGGGCATTCAGGCTTGTGCGTTTTGGCGGAAAAGAACATATTAAGACTTGGTTTATCGCTATTCGCAATGTCCTGAGCAAGCTTAGTGAGGTTGTAATCGTTGCAAAGTTTTTTTGCACGGCCCCTTGCCTTCTGTAAAGATGCCGTACTGCATTCCCTGAACACGGCACACACAGCTTCGCCTGCTTTTGACAGGAAACGTTCGTTGGGCAATACCACACACCCCCCTTCCTTATCCGACTGTAACAGAGTTAGAGACTTGCCCCTCAGAAAATCAACAGTCTCTCTTACGGGCAAGCGCCTGGGATCCTTCCTTGGTCTTGACAGGACGTCCACGCCATCCAGAGTGCATCTGTCCCGATCAGCTGGGCTGGCTCTGGAGGAAACCGCTCGGACCATGGAAAGCAGCTCAGGGATGTTCTTCCGTGGTTCTACGGCGAACTTGGGTCCGCACCCGAGTACACAGCGGACGTTGTCAGGAAGTTCAACATCGCCAAGAACATGGACGGTGCTCTCCGGCTGGGGCCGCCTATTGTTCTCCATTTGCAGAAGCCGGGGAAGCAGCAGATGCCATAGCCATTCTGTGGTCGTGTCAGCAATCCGGAGGTACTGCCGCCACTGGTGTTGGAGCGTAGGCCGAGCGAGCAAACTGCGTAGCAGTTCTCGATACAGGCGAGCTTGGCGCTGCCATTCGGAGCGCAAAATCCTTCAAATTCTTCTTCCATGATCAACGGATGGTCTGATGAAGCCAAACAAGGTCACCACCTCTGGAGGAATGACCCTACGCCGGTTGCAAAAACCGAAATAACGTGCATTGCATGTTGCTGAAGCCACAAGGGGGATAACACGAAGCGGGTCAAGAAGATACCCCGTAGGAACACCCGAAGAACAAGGAATAAGTTGCGTTAACACGTTTTGGCGGGCTAGTTGGTTAAGCATCTTGAATAAACAGCGCGAACAAAGACGAGCACAAAAGACAAGAAAGCGAACGACACGGCGCTGACTAACAACTGAGGGTTTATTGCTGATCACACAAGTATAAATACATAGATGTCGGCAATGAGGGAAAGGTTTACAAAGTGCAAAAAAAAAACATAACTGTGACAACAGCAACATAAGCACGCTAGAAATCAGCAGAGATTATCAACCCCCAGGAGTGACAGCTCTTTTTGCAGAAGTGTTAGCGAAGGGGTACTTATACATGCATTTCCCTGCTTGAATATGTTGTATGTATGCCTCGATAATTTCCCTCGCAGTTTTTTCCTGATTTTTGGCAATGACCTTGGTTTCATGATATAGCGGTACGCACTGTTCTTTCTCTTACTTGGGCACAGAAAGAGAAAAAACAGTGCGTACCGGTATATCATGAAACCAAGGTCATTGCCAAAAATCAGGAAAAAACTGCGAGGGAAATTATCGAGGCATACAACATATTCAAGCAGGGAAATGCATGTATAAGTACCCCTTCGCTAACACTTCTGCAAAAAGAGCTGTCACTCCTGGGGGTTGATAATCTCTGCTGATTTCTAGCGTGCTTATGTTGCTGTTGTCACATTTATGTTTTGTTTTTGGTTTTTTTGCACTTTGTAAACCTTTCCCTCATTGCCGACATCTATGTATTTATACTTGTGTGATCAGCAATAAACCCTCAGTTGTTAGTCAGCGCCGTGTCGTTCGCTTTCTTGTCTTTTGTGCTCGTCTTTGTTCGCGCTGTTTATTCAAGATGCTTAACCAACTAGCCCGCCAAAACGTGTTAACGCAACTTATTCCTTGTTCTTCGGGTGTTCCTACGGGGTATCTTCTTGACCCGCTTCGTGTTATCCCCCTTGTGGCTTCAGCAACATGCAACGCACGTTATTTCGGTTTTTGCAACCGGCGTAGGGTCATTCCTCCAGAGGTGGTGACCTTGTTTGGCTTCATCAGACCATCCGTTGGTCATGGAAGAAGAATTTGCAGGATTTTGCGCTCCGAATGGCAGCGCCAAGCTAGCCTGTATCGAGAACTGCTACGCAGTTTGCTCGCTCGGCCTACGCTCCAACACCAGTGGCGGCAGTACCTCCGGATTGCTGACACGACCACAGAATGGCTATGGCATCTGCTGCTTCCCCGGCTTCTGCAAATGGAGAACAATAGGCGGCCCCAGCCGGAGAGCACCGTCCATGTTCTTGGCGATGTTGAACTTCCTGACAACGTCCGCTGTGTACTCGGGTGCGGACCCAAGTTCGCCGTAGAACCACGGAAGAACATCCCTGAGCTGCTTTCCATGGTCCGAGCGGTTTCCTCCAGAGCCAGCCCAGTGATCGGGACAGATGCACTCTGGATGGCGTGGACGTCCTGTCAAGACCAAGGAAGGATCCCAGGCGCTTGCCCGTAAGAGAGACTGTTGATTTTCTGAGGGGCAAGTCTCTAACTCTGTTACAGTCGGATAAGGAAGGGGGGTTTGTGGTATTGCCCAACGAACGTTTCCTGTCAAAAGCAGGCGAAGCTGTCTGTGCCGTGTTCAGGGAATGCAGTACGGCATCTTTACAGAAGGCAAGGGGCCGTGCAAAAAAACTTTGCAACGATTACAACCTCACTAAGCTTGCTCAGGACATTGCGAATAGCGATAAACCAAGTCTTAATATGTTCTTTTCCGCCAAAACGCACAAGCCTGAATGCCCGCTCCGTGTGATAGTCTCAGAGAGGGGTACTTGGCAGAAGTGCCTCGCTGAATTCATTAAGCGGCAACTCGCCGTAATCTCTGTTGACGATCCTTTCCAGGTAAAAAATTCGAACCAAGTAACTGACTTCCTGACGACGCACAACGCTGATGAACTTTTAGCTTTTTCTATTGACGTGAAAAACTTGTACTATTCGATTCCCCATGACGAACTGTTAACTAGTGTCAGTGAATGCATTGACCGACACGGCGTGGTTGCCTTTCAAAACGCGTCCGGTATCTCTGTAGCAAGATTTCTGCATCTGCTTTCCTTGTACCTGCAATCAACTTTCACTGAGTGGAACTCTTACATCTTCATTCAAAAAAACGGCATATGCATAGGCTCCTGTATCGGTCCCATACTCAGTGACATTTATCTCGCCTGATGCGACCGCGCTCTCAACGAACGCCTTGGGAAAACCAAGGTCGCAAAAACATTTAGATTTCTTGACGACTACCTTGTTATTGTCAAGTGCTCTGGACTGGAGTTTGAAACGGAGGTGTCTCGTAGTCTGTCCATTTTTTCTGACACTCTCTTCCCCCTTGAGATCACTTATGAAACCCCTGTTCACAACCACATCAAGTTTCTAGACCTTGGCCTGTACTTCACTCCTAGCCACGTTTGCTGGGCTTTCGAACCCCGAGGTAACACGCCCCTTCTTCCCTATGGTTCTTGCCATTCCAAGCTCATTAAGAGGGGTATCATAGGATCCTGTTTGAACAGCTCATTAACAAAATCCTGTCACCACAGAATGCATTCCAGCGTTTCACACCAGGTAAAAGATTGCTTTCGGCAGGGTACCCACTAGAACTTATCACGTCAGTAGCTGAGTCGGCCCTAAAGAAGAGCAAGTCAGAACCAGCTACACGAGACGGCCAGGGATCGGACAACAACCGCAAACGTGTCGCTGTGATTCCATATCTACCTGGAATTTCACTCCCGGAAAACAGTGGGGAAAAAAGCAGGTGTCGATGTTGTGTTTTCCGCGCCTGATCGTCTAGCCGGTTTGTGCCGATCTGTTAATGAGTTCAAAGGAAAAGTGGCGAAGTGCACAAATAAGCACCAGTCACGCTTCGTCCCTTGTGATAAGGGGGTTGTTTATAACATCCCTCTGCCCTGTGGAGGGCAGTACGTTGAACAGACAGGACGTTGCATAAATAAAGGCTGAGCGAACACAGCTATAAGGTGTCAAAAGTAGTTTCAGGTCATCTCGGCATTCATTGCCGGGATTGTGAATGGGCAAAGAAAGAGAAAAAACAGTGCGTACCGCTATATCATGAAACCAAGGTCATTGCCAAAAATCAGGAAAAAACTGCGAGGGAAATTATCGAGGCATACAACATATTCAAGCAGGGAAATGCATGTATAAGTACCCCTTCGCTAACACTTCTGCAAAAAGAGCTGTCACTTCTGGGGGTTGATAATCTCTGCTGATTTCTAGCGTGCTTATGTTGCTGTTGTCACATTTATGTTTTGTTTTTGGTTTTTTTTTTGCACTTTGTAAACCTTTCCCTCATTGCCGACATCTATGTATTTATACTTGTGTGATCAGCAATAAACCCTCAGTTGTTAGTCAGCGCCGTGTCGTTCGCTTTCTTGTCTTTTGTGCTCGTCTTTGTTCGCGCTGTTTATTCAAGATCATTATACAGGTAATTAAAGCGTTTACCTGTTTTCTCTTTGGTACTGTTGTTGCATCCCAAGGTCCTATTATTCATAGGAAATAAGTTGTAAATATTAAGCGATGCTATAATGAAATATGCCTTTTTCTTTATTGCAGTTACTTATCACAGCGGTTGGGCCAAAAGCTAGACCTATTCGCAGAAGCAGTATTTCGATCACTAATAAACGTAATCCCCACTTATGCCAAGACTATGTCCAAATCTTGCATTGTCACAATGCAGTTTATTATAGAGGTAATTAAAGAGTTTGCCTGTTTTCTCGTTAATACTGTTGTTGCATTCCAAGGTTTTATTCATAGGAAATAAGTTGTAAATACTAAGCAATGCTATAATGAAATATGTCCTTTGTCCTTTATTGCAGTTACGTATCAAAGCGGTTGGGCCAAAAGCTCGACTATTTCGCAGAAGCAGTACTTCAATCACTAAGAAATGTAATCCCCAATTCTGCCATGATTATGTCCACTTTTTGCATTGTCGCAGTGCGGTATATTATACAGGTAATTAAAGAGTACCTGTTTTCTCGTTGTTACTGTTGTTGCATTCCATGGTCTCATTATTCATATGAAATAAGTTGTAAATACTAAGCAATGCTATAATGAAAGAATATGTCCTTTTTTCCTTTATTACAGTTACTTATCACAGCGGTTGAGCCAAAAGCTCGACCATTTCGCGGAAGCAGTACTTCAATCACTAATAAACGTAATCCCCACTTTGCCAAGATTGTGTCCACATCTTGCATTGTCGCAGTGCGGTATATTATACAGGTAATTAAAGAGTACCTGTTTTCTCGTTGTTACTGTCGTTGCATTCCATGGTCTCATTATTCATATGAAATAAGTTGTAAATACTAAGCAATGCTATAATGAAATATATCCTTTTTTCCTTTATTGCAGTTACTTATCACAGCGGTTGGGCCATAAGCTCGACCATCGCAGAAGCAGTACTTCAATCACTAATAAACGTAATCCCCAATTATGCCAAGATTATGTCCACATCTTGCATTGTCACAGTGCAGTTTATTATACAGGTAATTAAAGAGTTTACCTGTGTTCCCGTCGTTACTGTTGTTGCATTCCCAAGCCTCGTTACTCATTGGAAATAAGCTGTAAATACTAAGCAATGCTGTAATGAAATAATATGCCCTTTTTCGTTTATTGCAGTTACTTATTACAGCGGTTGGGCCAAAAGCTCGACCATTTCGCAGAAGCAGTACTTCAATCACTAAAAAACGTAATCCCCACTTCTGCCAAGATTATGTCCACATCTTGCATTGTCACAGTGCGGTTTATTACACAGGTAATTAATGAGTGTACCTGTTGTCTCGTGACTGTTATTGCATTCCAAAGTCTCATTATTCATAGTCAATCCGTTGTAAATACTAAGCAATCCTATAATGAAATATGTCCTTTTTTCCTTTATTGCAGTTACTTATCACAGCGGTTGGGCCAAAAGCTCAACCATTTCGCAGAAGCAGTACTTCAATCACTCATAAACGTAATCCCCGCTTCTGCCAAGATTTTGCCCACATCTTGCATTGTTACACTGCGGTTTATTATACAGGTAATTAAATAATTTACCTGTTTTCTCGTTACTGTCGTTGCATTCCAAGGTCTTATTCATAGGAAATAGGTTGTAAATACTAAGCAATGCTATAATGAAATATGTCCTTTTTTCCTTTATTGCAGTTACTTATCACAGCAGTTGGGCCAAAAGCTCAACCATTTCACAGTAGCAGTACTTCAGTCACTCATAAACGTAATCCCCACTTCTGCCAAGAATATGTCCACATCTTGCATTGTCACACTGTGGTTCATTAAACAGGTAATTAAATAATTTAGCTGTTTTCTCGTTACTGTCGTTGCATTTCAAGGTCTTATTCATAGGAAATAAGTTGTAAATACTAAGCAATGCTATAATGAAATATGTCCTTTTTTTCCTTTATTGCAGTTGCTTATCGCAGCGGTTGGGCCAAAAGCTCAACCATTTCGCAGAAGCAGTACTTCAATCACTCATAAACGTAATCCCCACTTCTGCCAAGATTATGTCCACATCTTGCATTGTCACACTGCGGTTGATTATACAGGTAATTCAAGAGTTTACCTGTTTTCTCTTTGTTACTGTTGTTGCATCCCACGGTCTTATTATTCATAGGAAATAAGTTGTAAATACTAAGCGACGCTATAATGAAATATGCCTTTTCCTTTATTGCAGTTACTTATCACAGCAAAAGCTAGACCATTTCGCAGAATCAGTATTTGGATCACTAATAAACGTAATCCCCACTTATGCGAAGATTGTGTCCACATCTTGCATTGTCACAATGCAGTTTATTATACAGGTAATTAAAGAGTTTACCTGTTTTCTCGTTGTTACTGTTGTTGCATTCCAAGGTCTTATTCATAGGAAATAAGTTGTAAATACTAAGCAATGCTATAATGAAATATGTCCTTTTGTCCTTTATTGCAGTTACTTATCAAAGCGGTTGGGCCAAAAGCTTGACCATTTGACAGAAGCAGTACTTCAATCACTAATAAACGTAATCCCCACTTATGCCAAGATTATGCCCACATCTTGCATTGTCACAGTGCAGTTTATTATACAGATAATTAAAGAGTGTACCTATTTTCTCGTTACTGTATTTGCATCCCAAGGTCCTATTATTCATAGGAAATAAGTTGTAAATATTAAGCGATGCTATAATGAAATATGCCTTTTTCTTTATTGCAGTTACTTATCACAGCGGATGGGCCAAAAGCTAGACCTATTCGCAGAAGCAGTATTTCGATCACTAATAAACGTAATCCCCACTTATGCCAAGACTATGTCCACATCTTGCATTGTCACAATGCAGTTTATTATAGAGGTAATTAAAAAGTTTGCCTGTTTTCTCGTTAATACTGTTGTTGCATTCCAAGGTTTTATTCATAGGAAATAAGTTGTAAATACTAAGCAATGCTATAATGAAATATGTCCTTTTGTCCTTTATTGCAGTTACTTATCAAAGCGGTTGGGCCAAAAGCTCGACTATTTCGCAGAAGCAGTACTTCAATCACTAAGAAATGTAATCCCCAATTCTGCCATGATTATGTCCACTTTTTGCATTGTCGCAGTGCGGTATATTATACAGGTAATTAAAGAGTACCTGTTTTCTCGTTGTTACTGTTGTTGCATTCCATGGTCTCATTATTCATATGAAATAAGTTGTAAATACTAAGCAATGCTATAATGAAAGAATATGTCCTTTTTTCCTTTATTACAGTTACTTATCACAGCGGTTGAGCCAAAAGCTCGACCATTTCGCGGAAGCAGTACTTCAATCACTAATAAACGTAATCCCCACTTTGCCAAGATTGTGTCCACATCTTGCATTGTCGCAGTGCGGTATATTATACAGGTAATTAAAGAGTACCTGTTTTCTCGTTGTTACTGTCGTTGCATTCCATGGTCTCATTATTCATATGAAATAAGTTGTAAATACTAAGCAATGCTATAATGAAATATATCCTTTTTTCCTTTATTGCAGTTACTTATCACAGCGGTTGGGCCATAAGCTCGACCATTTCGCAGAAGCAGTACTTCAATCACTAATAAACGTAATCCCCAATTATGCCAAGATTATGTCCACATCTTGCATTGTCACAGTGCAGTTTATTATACAGGTAATTAAAGAGTTTACCTGTGTTCCCGTCGTTACTGTTGTTGCATTCCCAAGCCTCGTTACTCATTGGAAATAAGCTGTAAATACTAAGCAATGCTGTAATGAAATAATATGCCCTTTTTCGTTTATTGCAGTTACTTATTACAGCGGTTGGGCCAAAAGCTCGACCATTTCGCAGAAGCAGTACTTCAATCACTAATAAACGTAATCCCCACTTCTGCCAAGATTATGTCCACATCTTGCATTGTCACAGTGCGGTTTATTACACAGGTAATTAATGAGTGTACCTGTTGTCTCGTGACTGTTATTGCATTCCAAAGTCTCATTATTCATAGTCAATCCGTTGTAAATACTAAGCAATCCTATAATGAAATATGTCCTTTTTTCCTTTATTGCAGTTACTTATCACAGCGGTTGGGCCAAAAGCTCAACCATTTCGCAGAAGCAGTACTTCAATCACTCATAAACGTAATCCCCGCTTCTGCCAAGATTTTGCCCACATCTTGCATTGTTACACTGCGGTTTATTATACAGGTAATTAAATAATTTACCTGTTTTCTCGTTACTGTCGTTGCATTCCAAGGTCTTATTCATAGGAAATAAGTTGTAAATACTAAGCAATGCTATAATGAAATATGTCCTTTTTTCCTTTATTGCAGTTACTTATCACAGCAGTTGGGCCAAAAGCTCAACCATTTCACAGTAGCAGTACTTCAGTCACTCATAAACGTAATCCCCACTTCTGCCAAGAATATGTCCACATCTTGCATTGTCACACTGTGGTTCATTAAACAGGTAATTAAATAATTTAGCTGTTTTCTCGTTACTGTCGTTGCATTTCAAGGTCTTATTCATAGGAAATAAGTTGTAAATACTAAGCAATGCTATAATGAAATATGTCCTTTTTTCCTTTATTGCAGTTGCTTATCGCAGCGGTTGGGCCAAAAGCTCAACCATTTCGCAGAAGCAGTACTTCAATCACTCATAAACGTAATCCCCACTTCTGCCAAGATTATGTCCACATCTTGCATTGTCACACTGCGGTTGATTATACAGGTAATTCAAGAGTTTACCTGTTTTCTCTTTGTTACTGTTGTTGCATCCCACGGTCTTATTATTCATAGGAAATAAGTTGTAAATACTAAGCGACGCTATAATGAAATATGCCTTTTCCTTTATTGCAGTTACTTATCACAGCAAAAGCTAGACCATTTCGCAGAATCAGTATTTGGATCACTAATAAACGTAATCCCCACTTATGCGAAGATTGTGTCCACATCTTGCATTGTCACAATGCAGTTTATTATACAGGTAATTAAAGAGTTTACCTGTTTTCTCGTTGTTACTGTTGTTGCATTCCAAGGTCTTATTCATAGGAAATAAGTTGTAAATACTAAGCAATGCTATAATGAAATATGTCCTTTTGTCCTTTATTGCAGTTACTTATCAAAGCGGTTGGGCCAAAAGCTTGACCATTTGGCAGAAGCAGTACTTCAATCACTAATATACGTAATCCCCACTTATGCCAAGATTATGCCCACATCTTGCATTGTCACAGTGCAGTTTATTATACAGATAATTAAAGAGTGTACCTATTTTCTCGTTACTGTATTTGCATTCCAAGGTCTTATTCTTCGTAGGAAATAAGTTGCTAATACTAAGCAATGCTATAATGAAATAATGTTTTTTTCTATATTGCAGTTATCACAGCGGTTGGGCCAAAAGCTTGAACATTTCGCAGAAGCAGTACTTCAATCACTAATAAACGTAATCCCCACTTCTGCCAAGATTTTGCCCACATCTTGCATTGTCACACTGTGGTTTCCAATACAGGTAGTTAAATAATTTACCTGTTTTCTCGTTACTGTCGTTGCATTCCAAGGTCTTATTCATAGGAAATAAGTTGTAAATACTAAGCAATGCTATAATGAAATATGTCCTTTTTCCTTTATTGCAGTTACTTATCACAGCGGTTGGGCCAAAAACTCAACCATTTCGCAGAAGCAGTATTTCAATCACTAATAAACGTAATCCCCGCTTCTGCCAAGATTTTGCCCACATCTTGCATTGTCACACTGCGGTTTATTATACAGGTAATTAAATAATTTCCTTTTTTCTCGTTACTGTCGTTGCATTCCAAGGCCTTATTCATAGGAAATAAGCTGTAAATACTAAGCAATGCTATAATGAAATATGCATTTTCCTTTATTGCAGTTACTTATCACAGCGGTTGGGCCAAAAGCTAGACCATTTCGCAGAAGCAGTATTTCGATCACCAATTACCGTAATCCCCACTTATGCCAAAATTATGTCCACATCTTGCATTGTCACAATGCAGTTTATTATACAGGTAATTAAAGAGTTTACCTGTTTTCTCGTTGCTACTGTTGTTGCATTCCAAAGCCTCATTATTCATAGGAAATAAGTTGCAAATACTAAGCAATGCTGTAATGAAATAATATGCCCTTTTTCCTTTATTGCAGTTACTTATCACAGCGGTTGGGCCAAAAGCTCAACCATTTCGCAGAAGCAGTACTTCAATGACTTAAACGTAATCCCCGCCTCTGCCAAGATTTTGCCCACATCTTGCATTGTCACACTGCGGTTTATTATACAGGTAATTAAATAATTTACCTGTTTTCTCGTTACTGTCGTTGCATTCCATGGTCTTATTCATAGGAAATATGTTGTAAATACTAAGCAATGCTATAATGAAATATGTCGTTTTTTCCTTTATTGCAGGTACTTATCACAGCGGTTGGGCCAAAAGCTCAACCATTTCGCAGAAGCAGTACTTCAATCACTAATAAACGTAATCCCCGCTTCTGCCAAGATTTTGCCCACATCTTGCATTGTCACACTGCGGTTTATTATAGAGGTAATTAAATAATTTACCTGTTTTCTCGTTACTGTCGTTGCATTCCAAGGTCTTATTCATAGGAAATAAGTTGTAAATACTAAGCAATGCTATAATGAAATATGTCCTTTTTTCCTTCATTGCAGTTACTGATCACACAACCATTTCGCAGAAGCAATACTTCAATCACTCATAAACGTAATCCCCACTTCTGCCAAGATTATGTCCACATCTTGCATTGTCACAGTGCGGTTTATAATACAGGTAATTAATGAGTGTACCTGTTTTCTCGCTGTTACTGTTGTTGCATTCCAAGGCCTCATTATTCATAGGAAATAAGTTGTAAATGCTAAGCAATGCTATGATGAAATAATATGTCCTTTTTTCCTTTATTGCAGTTACTTATCAAAGTGGTTGGGCCAAAAGCTCGAACATTTCGCAGAAGCAGTACTTCAATCACTAATAAACGTAATCCCCGCTTCTGCCAAGGTTTTGCCCACATCTTGCATTGTCACACTGCGGTTCATTATACAGGCAATTAAATAATTTACCTGTTTTCTCGTTACTGTCGTTGCCTTCCAAGGTCTTATTCATAGGAAATAAGTTGTAAATACTAAGCAATGCTATAATGAAATATGTCCTTTTTTCCTTTATTGCAGTTACTTATCACAGCGGTTGGGCCAAAAACTCAACCATTTCGCAGAAGCAGTACTTCAATCACTCATAAACGTAATCCCCACTTCTGCCAAGATTATGTCCACATCTTGCATTGTCACACTGCGGTTCATTATACAGGTAATTAAAGAGTTTACCTGTTTTCTCTTTGTTACTGTTGTTGCATCCCAAGGTCTTATTATTCATAGGAAATAAGTTGTAAATACTGTCACGTTCCTTGTGTGTGCTACGAGGGTCCGCGTTCGACGGCGCGGCGTAGACGGAGCCCCGAGGGGCGACGAAAGCACTCAGGGGAAAACAATTGAGCTGGAAGAGAGGAGAACGGCGACAGCCGGTCTTGTTTTGGAAACAGCCAGCAGGCATGTTTCTACTGTATATGGCTGCAAGCAACTTGAGTGGGATTGCTTTCGGGCCTGCCTCCGTGGACCGCACAGAGACGACCCAGGTGACAGCGGCATCATCAATTACCGAGCCATACTCGTTGAGAGTGAACGACCAGAACGAAGGGGTTTAAGCACAACCGGACCCCCTTTCATGTTTCTACTGTATATGGCTGCAAGCAACTTGAGTGAGATCGCTTTCGGGCCTGCCGCCGTGGACCGCACGGAGACGACCCAGGTGACAGCGGCATCATCAATTACCCAGCCATACTCGTTGAGAGTGAACGACCAGAACGATGGGGTTTAAGCACAACCGGACCCCCTTTCCATAGTGTCGGCATGAGTCTAACGCCGCCGCCGCCGCCGCCGCGGGGAGACGGGCGTTATCTTCCCCAATTGCCATGGCCGTCCCGGGGACAAAGGGGCCTCGTTTCGGCGGGCCTGGCCCCGTGGCAAGACGGCGGGCATCATCAATCAACCCTTCCGAGCACATCCCAGTACAAGGGACCACTTTCCCGGCCTTTTAGTGACCACGCGTTCCGGCCTTGAGTGGCGAGTGTCATTTGATGGAGAACGGAGGTCGGTGACCCGCAGGAACCGTCAACCAGCCAGAGCGCGCCTTACCACAGCCGACGCTACCTCGACGACAACCTTCTTTCCCTCGGACAGAACACGTGAGGGGGGCGAGACCATAAGTGCGGTGGTGTGTTTGTGCGCCCAAGTGAAAGCCCTAGCCTCCCCCCCCCACTCCGGCGTGAGCGTCCTCACCCTAGGGAGTGTGGGGATAAGATGACATAAAAATCGACAAGGAGCACGGAAGAGGGACGCTCAGGACAGCATCGTTCGCCAAGGGAGCCTTCAGCGCTGAAGCCCGACGGCGTGCAGCTTCTGCCAGCAACCGTTCGAGCTCAACTCCGGAGCCCCTCCATCGTCCCCATGAAGTCGTCGGCACGTAAGCTCGGACGCCCCTGCCTCTGATGTATAATCATAATCATGTGTAATTATTGAATATATCTGTTTGTTTAAACTGAGCCATACAGTGTCTCATTGCCTCTCCGTCCCGTGTGGACCTGCGCATTATGGGGGGGTCATCACACTGGTGTCAGAAGTGGGGTTTCAAAAGCAAATGTCCTCTGAATGCTGCGACATTCATGACTTCAAAATTGTAATCAAAAGGGAATCACGGGACTGATTGTGGGACTTTTACCCCCATTTGAGAGGCTTGAGGCACCGGAGGGCTTGAGTGAAAAAAAAATGTCTGTATCTGAGGGAGCTCCCACTCCACAGCCGTCGCTCGGAGCAAGCATGCTGGCATTAGGAAGAGATAAGACAGGGGTTCCAATCTGCGATTTCTTTTCCATGCTAGAAGAGATTGGGAAAATGGGGGGATGGTCCGATGCTCAAATGCTGGGAATGGCGAGGTGTAAGATGGCAGGAGCTGCTCATGATTTTGCATGGCGAGACGAAAAAGTAAAATCCACAAAATCATTTGCTGAATTTAAGAAGCTCGCGTTTGAGCATTTCGACACTGAACCACGTCACGTGCGGGTACAGAGGTTCCGTGACGCCGGACAGATGGTAGGGGAGTTCGTGCGAACGTTTGCGTCGCGGCTTCAGCGCCTAGCACGCGATACGTTAAGCAGGGAGGAGGAAGGGAACCAGCTAAGGAAGAAATACGCGGAGGATCTACTTAAATAGGAAATGACCGCTTTGTTCGTGGCTGGTCTGCAAGACCCCGTGCGCCGGTTCGTGCTCTCGCGCAAGCCGAGCAATTTCGACCAAGCCGTGGCGGCCGCATTGGATGAGGAACGAAATGAGGCGTTAACGACAGCCGCAGCGAGAGTACGCGTCATAGAGAGAGCGGTGCTCAACCCTGAGGTTGCTCTCTTGACAGAGCGGTTAGATCGCTTAGAACAGCTGCTATCTCAGCAGGTGAAACGCCAGGTTGAAGAGCGCGCTCAACAGCGCCCATTCGCGGGAAACCGGAGACCGCCACAAAGCTACAGGCGCGGTATGCGAGATTTTGAAGAAATGGTATGCTTCGCTTGCCAGGGTCGCGGACACATCGCCAGGTTCTGCCAAAACGTGCGCCGTGGGGAGCCACAAAGAGAAGCAGGCGAGACACGCCCTAAGCAAGTCTACAGCGGGGCTCCAGATACCGAGACAAAAAACTAGATAGTCTTCCCCATCCTGAGGAGCGTGGGCAGGGAGCAGTGGATGATGAGGTGGTGGTGGTTTGTGTGGCCGACGAGGCATGCCCTGTTGTGCGTTGCAAGTTAAATGGTTGTTGCATGGAATTGTTGATAGATACGGGGTCAAAGGTGACATTGCTTAAGGAGAGCAGTTTTAACACGCTTCGAAGGAAGGGGGACCGCGAGGTGTTGGAAGCGTCTGGTGGTATGGCAACCAAATTTGTAGGCATAACGGGGGATCCTCTTGGCATAAGTGGACTCCACCGGTTACACTTCTCTCTCGGCGGAATTGCATTGGAGCACCCCTGCTACGTATGCCCGGACACGGTGTCTCTGCCTAACGGAGTGTCAGGTATATTAGGGCAGGATTTTTTGAGAAAAGGGAAGGTAGTTGTCTCATTCTCTGAGGAAGAGGTTAATGCAGGCGGCTCAAAAGTTCCGTTTTTGAACAGGAGAGGGGCTGAGATTCGCATTACCGATATTGACACCCGTCAAACAGTGGGATCATTGGAGAAGGTATATTCGCGGGTTGCCGTCCGGCTGGTCGAGGAGGCGGTCGTCCTTCCTTGGTCGGAGCACATTTTGTACGCGTTTGTGCCTTCAGATGTAGAGAGCGGCGCCGTGGGAGTGCTTGAGCCGGTCGACTCTCTCAGCAATGGCCTGAAGGCAGCCGCGTGCCTCGTGACAGTTAATGACGCCCACAGAGTGCCCCTACGGGTGGTTAACTGTAGCCAGCAGCCACTGAGCCTTCCCAAGAACAAAACATTGGCTTTCTTCACCTCTGCGATAGAGAAACGTGAGCCCACCGATACGGTACTCGCAACTGTAGAGCATGCTAGTCCTTCGGCTGCTCCAAAGGTGTCGTTCGATCTTTCTCACGTAAACTCCAGGGAGAGGGAGGCTCTGGCTGGTTTGCTGAACGACTACTCGGAGGTATTCGCCGCGTCCAACCTGGATTTGGGCTGCTGTGGCGTTATAAAGCACAGGATAGAAACCGGCACTTCATCGCCCGTTTACCAGCGTGCGTACAGGATTCCTTACTCCCAACGTGAGGAGATGGAGCGGCAGGTGCAGGACCTGATTGATCGCGGCATTGTCGAACACTCACACCCTGGGGAGCACCAGCACTATTGGTGGAAAAGCCAGATGGCTCGTATCGATATGTAGTGGACTACCGCAAACTAAATGCCGTAACTCGCATCGATCCATACCCCATCCCCAATATACAGGAGACGCTTTCTCAGCTGGGCTCTGCCAGGTACTTCACGGTAGTGGACATGGCGGCGGGATTCTGGCAGATAGCAATGGATCCGGCAGATGCCGAGAAAACGGCATTCAACACGCCCTCAGGGCACTATGAATGGAAAAGAATGCCGATGGGTCTGGCCAACAGCCCTGCTGTCTGGCAGAGAACCGCTGATGTTATCCTGGCAGGTCTTCTGGGGAGGCTGTGCTCCGTGTATATAGATGACATAATCATATACAGTGACAGTTTTTAGAACCATTTGCGCGATATTGAGCAGGTTTTGGTGCGACTAAGAGGAGCGGGTCTCAAGCGGAAGCCCTCTAAGTGCCAATTCCTCAAAAACGAGGTGAAATACCTCGGGCACGTTGTTTCAGCTGACGGCGTGCGATCGGACCCTGAGAAACTAAGGTGTGTCACGGATTTTCCATCCCCGACTAGCGTCCGCCAGGTCCGACAGTTTCTCGGCCTGATCGGTTACTACCGAAGGCACATAGAGGAGTTCGCCAAGCTCGCTAAGCCGCTCACCGCCTTAAAGGCCAAAAATGTCGCCTTTCGCTGGGACGAAAACGCGGAGGATGCTTTTGGGGCCCTGAAAAGGAAGCTAATGAGTGCACCGCTGTTGCGCCACCCGGATTTTAATTTGCCCTTCGTTATGGCCACAGATGCGTCAAAGTTCGCAGTTGGTGCCGTACTATCTCAGGTTATCGAGGGCAAAGAACATCCCGTTGCTTTTGCTAGCCGACAGCTGAGCCCCACAGAGCAAAAGTACGGAGCTACGGAAAGGGAGTGCCTCATCGTTGTCTGGGCAGTAAAGCACTTCAGATGCTATCTTTACGGCCGCAAATTCAAGCTAGTCACAGACTGCCATCCTCTGAAATGGGTGATGAGTGTCAGGGACCCTAGCTTGCGACTCGCTAGATGGAATCTACACGTGCAGGAATACTGCTTTGAAGTTGAGCACAAGTCAGGAAAGACACATCTGAATTCTGATGCACTCAGCCGCACAGCTGCCGTGGCAGCTATAGATCAGTGTCTCCGTAGTCAACCCCGCCGAATTACGCACAGAGCAGTGCAAAGATCCTGACCTGAAGCGAATAATCGAAAGCTTAGAGGGCGCACCGTCTCACCCCGAACAGCTAGGTTATTTCATTGGCAAATACGGCACCCTGTGTCGGCGCACGAGGCCAACCAGGAAAGGGAGACCAGAGAAAACCGCTTGGGAGAGAGTCGTCATTTCTCGGTCGTGGACAGAAAGGGTTCTTCGCGCGTTTCACGATGCGCCATGCGCCAGTCATTTTGGCGTAGCGAAGACACGCAGGCGTGTGGAGCGTTTGTACTTTTGGAGTGGCATGCGACAGGATGTTAGAGACTACTGTGCGAAGTGTCATTCCTGTCTCGAAAGAAAAACACCCAAGGGACGAAGACCAGCTCCAATTCAGCCGTTCCCTGAGGTATCGGCTTCCTTCGAGCGGACAGGTATGGACATAATGGGCCCATTGCCCACGACCACTTCCGGAAACAAGTACATTTTAGTATTTGTCGATCACCTTTCAAAATACGCGGAAGTGGTAGCACTCCCAGATCAGAAGGCAGACACGGTTGCAAGAGCATTTGTCGAACAGATCGTGCTCCGACATGGACCCCCGAGGCAACTCTTGACAGATCGGGGAACGAACTTCGTGTCGCAGCTAATGAGGAGAGTTTGCGAGCTGCTTAAGATCGCTAAGAAGCAGACAACACCGTACCATCCGGCTTGCAACGGCGCGGTGGAGCGACTGAACCAAACCGTGGCCGGGTTCCTGTCGCATTTTGTTTCGCGCGACCAGCGGGACTGGGACTTGTGGCTCCCGTATGCAATGTTTGCCTACAATTCCGCAGCACACGAGAGCACGGGCAAATCGCCATTCTTTCTTCTCTACGGCCGAGACCCGGACCAGCCTAGTGAAGTGCCAGAGGGCCCCCGTCCTGTCCCATATGCTTCACTGGACGACTATAAGGTTGACCTAGAATCACGCTTGCAAGTGGCGAGGGACATCGCAAAGGAGGCCTTAAAGAAAGCGGCGAAGCGCAGGAAGGAGGTGCACGATCGCAGTGCTAGAGACGCGCAGTTTGATGTGGGGGACAGCGTGTACATTGAAAACTGCCAAAGGCAGATTGGGCTAGCTCGTAAGTTCCAGACGAAGTGGAGAGGACCGTGCGAGGTTGTCGAGAAGCTTTCTCCGGTAAACTTCAGAGTCCGAGACGTGAACCGGCGCTTGATAAGGATACACGCAAATCGCCTCAAGTCGGCACCGGTTCAGTATTCACGAAATGAGGAAAGGGAAAGCGCGGATTTTGATGGGGACAGAAGTGAAGCGGAGCGCGCAGATAGTTCGCAAGAAACGCCCTCTCCTGCATTTGTTCGGCAGGCGCCAGAGGTGACGGCCGGAATGCCACCGGATTTACTTCATGCATTGCTAGAAGAAGAAGAAGCGCGCGAGGTTGCCGCGCAGATAACGCCAGGAGAGGCTCCTGCCACGAGCCCTCGCGACTCCCAAAGCAGACAAAGGGTCACAGACTTACTTAGTATGACTCATGAAGGCCGATATCCGCTGCGAAATCGGAAAGCTAAGTCGGACTAATGGCGTAAACAGAGCGGAGTTGTGAACTGGTTAGAATTGTGTAATGCCGCAGCTCATAACATTGCTATATGCGTATGTGTTAAGTTATCGGAGTTGGTAGTTAAACCTTTCTGTCATTAACTAACACCTTCACAGGAGAGCATGCGGAGCGCATGCAGAACCTGCCCTACTTCCTTTCGTTATCTATATTTTTGTCTGTGCCGTGATCGTGCTAGAAGTGGGAGCTCCTTTGTAACTGTGGTAAATTTATTTCGTCCAGTTTGGACTAGAAAGGAGAGACTTGGGTGCTGAGTTTCATGTTTATCTGTAAAAGAAGATCAGTGCTGCCCCTGGAGACGCCAGTTATGTCAGCTGAGGCATATGGTGTTGTGCAGTGGTGTTGAGTGCAGCGAAAAGTGTTTT
Source organism: Amblyomma americanum (assembly GCF_052857255.1). NCBI lineage: Eukaryota > Metazoa > Arthropoda > Arachnida > Ixodida > Ixodidae > Amblyomma > Amblyomma americanum. The sequence continues at coordinate 139,836,473 of NC_135503.1, forward strand.
GTCGGACGCACTGTGCGAGGCGATTCAGAAAGATAAGGGGAGCTGCATGGACTCAAATTTTCGGAGAACATTCTTCTGGAGGGTGAGCGAGTGTGACGTTCCTTGTGTGTGCTACGAGGGTCCGCGTTCGACGGCGCGGCGTAGACGGAGCCCCCAGTGGCGGCGAAAGCACTCAAGGGAAAACAATTCAGCTGGAAGAGAGGAGAACGGCGACAGCCGGTCTCGTGTTGGAAACGGCCAGCAGACATGTTTCTACTGTATATGGCTGCAAGCAACTTGAGTGGGATTGCTTTCGGGCCTGCCGCCGTGGACCGCACAGAGACGACCCAGGTGACAGCGGCATCATTAATTACCGAGCCATACTCGTTGAGAGTGAACGACCAGAACGAAGGGGTTTAAGCACAACCGGACCCCCTTTCATGTTTCTACTGTATGTGGCTGCAAGCAACTTGAGTGAGATTGCTTTCGGGCCTGCCGCCGTGGACCGCACGGAGACGACCCAGGTGACAGCGGCATCATCAATTACCGAGCCATACTCGTTGAGAGTGAACGACCAGAACGAAGGGGTTTAAGCACAACCGGACCCCCTTTCCATAGTGTCGGCACGAGTCGAACGCCGCCGCCGCCGCGGGGAGACGGGCGTTATCTTCCCCAATTGCCCTGGCCGTCCCGGGGACAAAGGAGCCTCGTTTCGGCGGGCCTGGCCCCGTGGTAAGACGGCGGGCATCATCAATCAACCCTTCCGAGCACATCCCAGGACAAGGGACCACTTTCTCGGCCTTTTAGTGACCTCGCGTTCCGGCCGTGAGTGGCGAGTGTCATTTGATGGAGAACGGAGGTCGGTGACCCGCGGGAACGGTCAACCAGCCAGAGCGCGCCTTACCACAACCGACGCTACCTCGACGACAACCTTCTTTCCCTCGGACTCAACACGTGAGGGGGGCGAGACCATAAGTGCGGTGGTGTGTTTGTGCGCCCAAGTGAAAGCCCTAGCCCCCCCCCCTCACTCCGGCGTGGGCGTCCTCACCCTAGGGAGTGTGGGGATAAGAGGATATAAAAATCGACAAGGAGCACGGAAGAGGGACGCTCAGGACGACATCGTTCGCCAAGGGAGCCTTCAGCGCCGAAGCCCGACGGCGTGCAGCTTCTGCCAGCGACCGTTCGAGCTCAACTCCGGAGCCCCGCCATCGTCCCCATTAAGTCATCGGCACGTAAGCTCGGACGCCCCAGCCTCTGATGTATAATCATAATCATGTGTAATTATTGAATATATCTGTTTGTTTAAACTGAGCCATGCAGTGTCTCATTGCCTCTCCGTCCCGTGTGGACCTGCGCATTATGGGGGGTCATCACAATACTAAGCGACGCTATAATGAAATATGCCTTTTCCTTTATTGCAGTTACTTATCACAGCGGTTGGGCCAAAAGCTAGACCATTTCGCAGAAGCAGTATTTCGATCACTAATAAACGTAATCCCCACTTATGCGAAGATTGTGTCCACATCTTGCATTGTCACAATGCAGTTTATTATACAGGTAATTAAAGAGTTTACCTGTTTTCTCGTTGTTACTGTTGTTGCATTCCAAGGTCTTATTCATAGGAAATAAGTTGTAAATACTAAGCAATGCTATAATGAAATATGTCCTTTTGTCCTTTATTGCAGTTACTTATCAAAGCGGTTGTGCCAAAAGCTTGACCATTTCGCTGAAGCAGGAAGTAATCCCCACTTCTGCCAAGATTATGTCCACATCTTGCATTGCCACAGTGCGGTTCATTATACAGGTAATTAAAGAGTTTACCTGTTTTCTCTTTGTTACTGTTGTTCCATCCCAAGATCTTATTATTCATAGGAAATAAGTTGTAAATATTAAGCGATGCTATAATGAAATATGCCTTTTCCTTTATTGATATTACTTATCACAGCGGTTTGGCCAAAAGCTCGACCATTTCGCAGAAGCAGTATTTCGATCACTAATAACCATAATCCCCACTTATGCCAAGATTACGTCCACATCTTGCATTGTCACAATGCAGTTTATTATACAGGTATTTAAAGAGTTTACCTGTTTTCTCGTTGCTACTGTTGTTGCATTCCAAGGTATTATTATTCATAGGAAATAAGTTGAAAATACTAAGCAATGCTATAACGAAATATGCCCTTTTGTCCTTTATTGGAGTTACTTTATTTCAGCGCTTGGGCCAAAAGATCAACCATTTCGCAGAAGCAGTACTTCAATCACTCATAAACGTAATCCCCACTTCTGCCAAGATTATGTCCACATCTTGCATTGTCACAGTGCGGTATATTATACAGGTAATTAAAGAGTTTACCTGTTTTCTCGTCGTTACTGTTGTTGCATTCCAGACTCATTATTCATAGGAAATAAAATGTAAATACTAAGCAATGCTGTAATGAAATAATATGCCCTTTTTTCCTTTATTGCAGTTACTTATCACAGCGGTTGGGCCAAAAGCTCGACTGTTTCGCAGAAGCAGTACTTATCACTATAAACGTAATCCCCACTTCTGCCAAGATTATGTCCACGTCTTGCATTGTCAGAGTGCGGTTTATTATACATGTCATTAATGAGTGTACCTGTTTTCTCGTTACTGTTGTTGCATTCCAAGGTCTTATTATTCATAGGAAATAAGTCGTAAATGCTACGCAATGCTATAATGAAATATGTCCTTTTTTCTTTATTGCAGTTATTTATCACAGTGGTTGGGCCAAAAGCTCAACCATTTCGCAGAAGCAGTACTTCAATCACGCATAAACGTAATCCCCGCTTCTGCCAAGATTTTGCCCACATCTTGCATTGTCACTCTGCGGTTTATTATACAGGTCATTAATGAGTGTACCTATTTTCTCGTTACTGTCGTTGCATTCCAAGGTCTTATTCAATGGAAATAAGTTGTAAATACTAAGCAATGCTATAATGAAATAATATGTCCTTTTTTCCTTTATTGCAGTTACTTATCACAGCGGTTGGGCCAAAAGCTCAACCATTTCGCAGAAGCAGTACTTCAATCACTAATAAACGTAATCCCCGCTTCTGCCAATATTTAGCCCACATCTTTCATTGTCACAGTGCGGTTTATTATACAGGTAATTAAAGAGTCTACCTGTTTTCTCGTTACTGTTGTTGCATTCCAAGGTTTTAGTATTCATAGGAAATAAGTTGTAACTACTAATCAATGCTATATTTAAATAATGTCTTTTTTTCCTTTATTGCAGTTACTTACCACAGCGGTTGGGCCAAAAGCTCAACCATTTCGCAGAAGCAGTACTTCAATCAGTAGTAAACGTAATCCCCGCTTCTAAAAAGATTATGACCACATCTTGCATTGTCACACTGCGGTTTATTATACAGGTAATTAAATAATTTACCTGTTTTCTCGTTACTGTCGTTGCATTCCAAGGTCTTATTCATAGGAAATCAGTTGTAAATAATTGCTATAAAGAAATAATATGCCCTTTTTACCTTTATTGCAGTTACTTATCACAGCGGTTGGGCCAAAAGCTCGACCATTTCGCAGAAGCAGTATTTCGATCACTAATAAACGTAATCCCCACTTATGCCAAGATTATGTCCACATCTTGCATTGTCACAATGCAGTTTCTTATACAGGTAATTAAAGAGTTTACCTGTTTTCTCGTTGTTACTGTTGTTGCATTCCAAGGCCTGATTATTCATAGGAAATAAGTTGTAAATACTAAGCAATGCTATAATGAAATAATATGCCCTTTTTTCCTTTATTGCAGTTACTTATCACAGCGGTTGGGTCAAAAGCTCGACCATTTCGCAGAAGCAGTATTTCAATCATTAATAAACGTAATCCCCACTTCTGCCAAGATTATGTCCACATCCTGCATTGTCACAGTGCGGTTTATAATACAGGTAATTAATGAGTGTACCTGTTTTCTCGTTGTTACTGTTGTTGCATTCCAAGTTCTTAATCCTAGGAAATAAGTTGTAACTACTAATCAATGCTATATTTAAATAATGTCTTTTTTCCTTTATTGCAGTTATCACAGCGGTTGGCTCAAAAGCTCAACCATTTCGTAGAAGCAGTACTTCAATCACTCATAAACGTAATCCCCACTTCTGCCAAGATTTTGCCCACATCTTGCATTGTCACAATGCGGTTTATTATACAGGTAATTAAATAATTTACCTGTTTTCTCGTTACTGTCGTTGCATTCCAAGGTCTTATTCATAGGAAATAAGTTGTAAATACTAAGCAATGCTATAATGAAATATGTCCTTTTTTCCTTTATTGCAGTTACTTATCACAGCGGTTAGGCCAAAAGCTCAACCATTTCGCAGAAGCAGTACTTCAATCACTAATAAACGTAATCCCCGCTTCTGCCAAGATTATGTCCATATCTTGCATTGTCACAGTGCGGTTTATTATACAGGTAATTAATGAGTGTACCTGTTTTCTCGTTGTTACTGTTGTTGCATTCCAAGGCCTCATTATTCATAGGAAATAAGTTTTAAATACTAAGCAATGCTATGATGAAATAATATGTTCTTTTTTCCTTTATTGCAGTTACTTATCAAAGTGGTTGGGCCAAAATCTCGAACATTTCGCAGAAGCAGTACTTCAATCACTAATAAACATAATCCCCGCTTCTGCCAAGATTATGTCCACATCTTGCATTGTCACAGTGCGGTATATTATACAGGTAATTAAAGAGTTTACCTGTTTTCTCGTCGTTACTGTTGTTGCATTCCAGACTCATTATTCATAGGAAATAAAATGTAAATACTAAGCAATGCTGTAATGAAATAATATGCCCTTTTTTCCTTTATTGCAGTTACTTATCACAGCGGTTGGGCCAAAAGCTCGACTGTTTCGCAGAAGCAGTACTTATCACTATAAACGTAATCCCCACTTCTGCCAAGATTATGTCCACGTCTTGCATTGTCAGAGTGCGGTTTATTATACATGTCATTAATGAGTGTACCTATTTTCTCGTTACTGTTGTTGCATTCCAAGGTCTTATTCATAGGAAATAAGTTGTGAATACTAAGCAATGCTATAATGAAATATGTCCTTTTTTCCTTTATTGCACTTACTTATCACAGCGGTTGGGCCAAAAGCTCAACCATTTCGCAGAAGCAGTACTTCAAAAACTCATAAATGTAATCCCCGCTTCTGCCAAGATTTATCCCACATCTTGTATTGTCACAGTGCGGTTTATTATAGAGGTAATTAAAGAGTTTACCTGTTTTCTCGTTACTGTTGTTTCATTCCAAGGTCTCATTATTCATAGGAAATAAGTTGTAAATACTAAGTAATGCTATAATGAAATATGTCCATTTTTACTTTATTGCAGTTACTTATCACAGCGCTTGGACCAAAAGCTCGACCATTTCGAAGAAGCAGTACTTCGATCACTAATAAAAGTAATCCCCACTTCTGCCGAGATTATGTCCACATCTTGCATTGTCACACTGCCGTTTATTATACAGGTAATTAGAGTTTACCTGTTTTCTCGTTGTTACTGTTGTTGCATTCAAAGTTCTTATTCATAGGAAATAAGCTGTAAATACTCAGCAATGCTATAATGAAATAATATGTCCTTTTTTCCTTTATTGCAGTTACTTATCAAAGTGTTTGGGCCAAAACTCGACCATTTCGCAGAAGCAGTACTTCAATCACTAATAAACGTAATCCCCGCTTCTGCCAAGATTTTGCCCTCATCTTGCGTTGTCACACTGCGGTTATTTATACAGGTAATTAAAGAATTTACCTGTTTTCTCGTTACTGTCGTTGCATTCCAAGGTCTTATTATTCATAGGAAATAAGTTGTAAATACTAAGCAATGCTATAATAAAATATGTCCGTTTTTTCCTTTATTGCGGTTACTTATCACAGCGGTTGAGTCAAAAGCTCGACCATTTCGCAGCAGTACTTGAATCACGAATAAGCGTAATCAGCACTTCTGCCAAGATTATGTCCACATCTTGCATTGTCACACTGCGGTTTATAATACAGGTAATTAATGAATGTACCTGTTTTCTCGTTGTTACTGTTGTTGCATTCCAAGGCCTGATTATTCATAAGAAATAAGTTGTAAATACTAAGCAATGCTATAATGAATTAATATGCCCTTTTTTCCTTTATTGCAGTTACTTATCACAGCGGTTGGGCCAAATGCTCGACCATTTCGCAGAAGCAGTACTTCAATCACTAATAAACGTAATCCCCGCTTCTGCCAAGATTTTGCCCACATCTTGCATTGTCACACTGCGGTTTATTATACAGGTAATTAAATAATTTACCTGTTTTCTCGTTACTGTCGTTGCATTCCAAGGTCTTATTCATAGGAAATAAGTTGTGAATACTAAGTAATGCTATAATGAAATAGGTCCTTTTTACCTTTATTGCAGTTATTTATCACAGCGGTTGGGCCAAAAGATCAACCATTTCGCAGAAGCTGTACTTCAATCACTCATAAATGTAATCCCCGCTTCTGCCAAGATTTAGCCCACATCTTGCATTGTCACACTGCGGTTTGTTATACAGGTAATTAAAGAGTTGACCTTATTTTCTCGTTACTGTTGTTGCATTATAAGTTCTTATTCATAGGAAATAAGTTGTAAATACTAAGCAATGCTATAATGAAATATGCCCTTTTTTGCTTTATTGCAGTTATCACAGTGCTTGGGCCAAAAGCTCGACCATTTCGAAAATGCAGTACTTCGATCACTAATAAAAGTAATCCCAATTTCTGCCGAGATAATGTCCACATCTTGCATTGTCACACTGCGGTTTATTATACAGGTAATTAAAGAGTTGACCTGTTTTCTCGTTACTGTTGTTGCATTAGAAGTTCTTATTCATAGGAAATAAACTGTAAGTACTCAGCAATGCTATAATGAAATAATGTCCTCTTTTCCTTTATTGCAGTTACTTATCAAAGCGGTTGGGCCAGAAGCTGAACCATTTCGCAGAAGCAGTACTTAAATCACTAATAAACGTAATCCCAACTTATGCCAAGATTAAGTCCACATCTTTCATTGTCACAGTGCGGTTTATTATACAGGTAATTAAAGAGTCTACCTGTTTTCTCGTTACTGTTGTTGCATTCCAAGGTTTTAGTATTCATAGGAAATAAGTTGTAACTACTAATCAATGCTATATTTAAATAATGTCTTTTTTTCCTTTATTGCAGTTATCACAGCGGTTGGCTCAAAAGCTCAACCATTTCGCAGAAGCAGTACTTCAATCACTCATAAACGTAATCCCCACTTCTGCCAAGATTTTGCCCACATCTTGCATTGTCACAACGCGGTTTATTATACAGGTAATTAAATAATTTACCTGTTTTCTCGTTACTGTCGTTGCATTCCAAGGTCTTATTCATAGGAAATAAGTTGTAAATACTAAGCAATGCTATAATGAAACATGTCCTTTTTTCCTTTATTGCAGTTACTTGTCACAGTGGTTGGGCCAAAAGCTCAACCATTTAGCAAAAGCAGTACTTCAATCACTCATAAAGGTAATCCCCACTTTTGCCAAGATTATGTCCACATCTTGCATTGTCACGCTGCGGTTTATTATAGAGTTAATTAAAGAGTTTACCTGTTTTCTCTTTGTTACTGTTGTTGCATCCCAAGGTCTTATTATTCATAGGAAATAAGTTGTAAATACTAAGCGATGCTATAATGAAATATGTCATTTTTTGCTTTATTGCAGTTACTTATTGCAGTGGTTGGGCCAAAAGCTCAACCATTTCGCAGAAGCAGTACTTCAATCACTAATAAACGTAATCCCCGCTTCTGCCAAGATTATGTCCACATCTTGCATTGTCACAGTGCGGTTTATTATACAGGTAATTAAATAATTTACCTGTTTTCTCGTTAATGTCGTTGCATTCCAAGGTTTTATTCATAGGAAATAAGTTGTAAATACTAAGCAATGCTATAATGAAATATGTCCGTTTTTTTCCTTTATTGCAGTTACTTATCAAAGTGGTTGGGCCAAAAGCTCTACCATTTCGAAGAAGCAGTACTTTGATCACTAATAAAAGAAATCCCCACTTCTGCCGAGATTATGTCCACATCTTGCATTGTCACACTGCGGTTTATTATACAGGTAATTAAATAATTTACCTGTTTTCTCGTTACTGTCGTTGCATTCCAAGGTCTTATTCATAGGAAATAAGTTGTAAATACTAAGTAATGCTATAATGAAATATGTCCGTTTTTTTCCTTTATTGCAGTTACTTATCAAAGTGGTTGGGCCAAAAGCTCTACCATTTCGAAGAAGCAGTACTTTGATCACTAATAAAAGTAATCCCCACTTCTGCTGAGATTATGTCCACATCTTGCATTGTCACACTGCGGTTTATTATACAGGTAATTAAATAATTTACCTGTTTTCTCGTTACTGTCGTTGCATTCCAAGGTCTTATTCATAGGAAATAAGTTGTAAATACTAAGCAATGCTATAATGAAATATGTCCGTTTTTTTCCTTTATTGCAGTTACTTATCAAAGTAGTTGGGCCAAAAGCTCTACCATTTCGAAGAAGCAGTACTTCGATCATCAATAAAAGTAATCCCCACTTCTGCTGAGATTATGTCCACATCTTGCATTGTCACACTGCGGTTTATTATACAGGTAATTAAATAATTTACCTGTTTTCTCGTTACTGTCGTTGCATTCCAAGGTCTTATTCATAGGAAATAAGTTGTAAATACTAAGCAATGCTATAATGAAATATGTCCGTTTTTTTTCCTTTATTGCAGTTACTTATCAAAGTAGTTGGGCCAAAAGCTCTACCATTTCGAAGAAGCAGTACTTCGATCACTAATAAAAGTAATCCCCACTTATGCTGAGATTATGTCCACATCTTGCATTGTCACACTGCGGTTTATTATACAGGTAATTAAATAATTTACCTGTTTTCTCGTTACTGTCGTTGCATTCCAAGGTCTTATTCATAGGAAATAAGTTGTAAATACTAAGCAATGCTATAATAAAATATGTCCGTTTATTTCCTTTATTGCAGTTACTTATCAAAGTAGTTGGGCCAAAAGCTCTACCATTTCGAAGAAACAGTACTTCGATCACTAATAAAAGTAATCCCCACTTCTGCTGAGATTATGTCCACATCTTGCATTGTCACAGTGCGGTTTATTATACAGGTAATTAAATAATTTACCTGTTTTCTCGTTACTGTCGTTGCATTCCAAGGTCTTATTCATAGGAAATAAGTTGTAAATACTAAGCAATGCTATAATGAAATATGTCCGTTTTTTTCCTTTATTGCAGTTACTTATCAAAGTGGTTGGGCCAAAAGCTCTACTATTTCGAAGAAGCAGTACTTTGATCACTAATAAAAGTAATCCCCACTTCTGCCGAGATTATGTCCACATCTTGCATTGTCACACTGCGGTTTATTATACAGGTAATTAAATAATTTACCTGCTTTCTCGTTACTGTCGTTGCATTCCAAGGTCTTATTCATAGGAAATAAGTTGTAAATAATAAGCAATGCTATAATGAAATATGTCCGTTTTTTTCCTTTATTGCAGTTACTTATCAAAGTGGTTGGGCCAAAAGCTCGACCATTTCGAAGAAGCAGTACTTCGATCACTAATAAAAGTAATCCCCACTTCTGCTGAGATTATGTCCACATCTTGCATTGTCACACTGCGGTTTATTATACAGGTAATTAAATAATTTACCTGTTTTCTCGTTACTGTCGTTGCATTCCAAGGTCTTATTCATAGGAAATAGGTTGTAAATACTAAGCAATGCTATAATGAAATATGTCCGTTTTTTTCCTTTATTGCAGTTACTTATCAAAGTGGTTGGGCCAAAAGCTCTACCATTTCGAAGAAGCAGTACTTTGATCACTAATAAAAGTAATCCCCACTTCTGCCGAGATTATGTCCACATCTTGCATTGTCACACTGCGGTTTATTATACAGGTAATTAAATAATTTACCTGTTTTCTCGTTACTGTCGTTGCATTCCAAGGTCTTATTCATAGGAAATAAGCTGTAAATACTAAGCAATGCTATAATGAAATATGTCCGTTTTTTTCCTTTATTGCAGTTACTTATCAAAGTAGTTGGGCCAAAAGCTCTACCATTTCGAAGAAGCAGTACTTCGATCATTAATAAAAGTAATCCCCACTTCTGCTGAGATTATGTCCACATCTTGCATTGTCACACTGCGGTTTATTATACAGGTAATTAAATAATTTACCTGTTTTCTCGTTACTGTCGTTGCATTCCAAGGTCTTATTCATAGGAAATAAGTTGTAAATACTAAGCAATGCTATAATGAAATATGTCCGTTTTTTTTCCTTTATTGCAGTTACTTATCAAAGTAGTTGGGCCAAAAGCTCTACCATTTCGAAGAAGCAGTACTTCGATCACTAATAAAAGTAATCCCCACTTATGCTGAGATTATGTCCACATCTTGCATTGTCACACTGCGGTTTATTATACAGGTAATTAAATAATTTACCTGTTTTCTCGTTACTGTCGTTGCATTCCAAGGTCTTATTCATAGGAAATAAGTTGTAAATACTAAGCAATGCTATAATAAAATATGTCCGTTTTTTTTCCTTTATTGCAGTTACTTATCAAAGTAGTTGGGCCAAAAGCTCTACCATTTCGAAGAAACAGTACTTCGATCACTAATAAAAGCAATCCCCACTTCTGCTGAGATTATGTCCACATCTTGCATTGTCACACTGCGGTTTATTATACAGGTAATTAAATAATTTACCTGTTTTCTCGTTACTGTCGTTGCATTCCAAGGTCTTATTCATAGGAAATAAGTTGTAAATACTAAGCAATGCTATAATGAAATATGTCCGTTTTTTTCCTTTATTGCAGTTACTTATCAAAGTGGTTGGGCCAAAAGCTCTACTATTTCGAAGAAGCAGTACTTTGATCACTAATAAAAGTAATCCCCACTTCTGCCGAGATTATGTCCACATCTTGCATTGTCACACTGCGGTTTATTATACAGGTAATTAAATAATTTACCTGCTTTCTCGTTACTGTCGTTGCATTCCAAGGTCTTATTCATAGGAAATAAGTTGTAAAAAATAAGCAATGCTATATATGAAATATGTCCGTTTTTTTTCCTTTATTGCAGTTACTTATCAAAGTGGTCGGGCCAAAAGCTCGACCATTTCGAAGAAGCAGTACTTCGATCACTAATAAAAGTAATCCCCACTTCTGCCGAGATTATGTCCACATCTTGCATTGTCACACTGCGGTTTATTATACAGGTAATTAAATAATTTGCCTGTTTTCTCGTTACTGTCGTTGCATTCCAAGGTCTTATTCATAGGAAATAAGTTGTAAATACTAAGCAATGCTATAATGAAATATGTCCGTTTTTTTCCTTTATTGCAGTTACTTATCAAAGTGGTTGGGCCAAAAGCTCGACCATTTCGAAGAAGCAGTACTTCGATCACTAATAAAAGTAATCCCCACTTCTGCTGAGATTATGTCCACATCTTGCATTGTCACACTGCGGTTTATTATACAGGTAATTAAATAATTTACCTGTTTTCTCGTTACTGTCGTTGCATTCCAAGGTCTTATTCATAGGAAATAGGTTGTAAATACTAAGCAATGCTATAATGAAATATGTCCGTTTTTTTCCTTTATTGCAGTTACTTATCAAAGTGGTTGGGCCAAAAGCTCTACCATTTCGAAGAAGCAGTACTTTGATCACTAATAAAAGTAATCCCCACTTCTGCCGAGATTATGTCCACATCTTGCATTGTCACACTGCGGTTTATTATACAGGTAATTAAATAATTTACCTGTTTTCTCGTTACTGTCGTTGCATTCCAAGGTCTTATTCATAGGAAATAAGCTGTAAATACTAAGCAATGCTATAATGAAATATGTCCGTTTTTTTCCTTTATTGCAGTTACTTATCAAAGGGTTGGGCCAAAAGCTCGACCATTTCGAAGAAGCAGTACTTCGATCACTAATAAAAGTAATCCCCACTGCTGCCGAGATTATGTCCACATCTTGCATTGTCACACTGCGGTTTATTATACAGGTAATTAAATAATTTACCTGTTTTCTCGTTACTGTCGTTGCATTCCAAGGTCTTATTCATAGGAAATAAGTTGTAAATACTAAGTAATGCTATAATGAAATATGTCCGTTTTTTTCCTTTATTGCAGTTACTTATCAAAGTGGTTGGGCCAAAAGCTCTACCATTTCGAAGAAGCAGTACTTTGATCACTAATAAAAGTAATCCCCACTTCTGCCGAGATTATGTCCACATCTTGCATTGTCAAACTGCGGTTTATTATACAGGTAATTAAATAATTTACCTGTTTTCTCGTTACTGTCGTTGCATTCCAAGGTCTTATTCATAGGAAATAAGTTGTAAATACTAAGCAATGCTATAATGAAATATGTCCGTTTTTTTCCTTTATTGCAGTTACTTATCACAGCGGTTGGGTCAAAAGCTCGACCATTTCGCAGAAGCAGTATTTCAATCATTAATAAACGTAATCCCCACTTCTGCCAAGATTATGTCCACATCCTGCATTGTCACAGTGCGGTTTATAATACAGGTAATTAATGAGTGTACCTGTTTTCTCGTTGTTACTGTTGTTGCATTCCAAGTTCTTAATCCTAGGAAATAAGTTGTAACTACTAATCAATGCTATATTTAAATAATGTCTTTTTTCCTTTATTGCAGTTATCACAGCGGTTGGCTCAAAAGCTCAACCATTTCGTAGAAGCAGTACTTCAATCACTCATAAACGTAATCCCCACTTCTGCCAAGATTTTGCCCACATCTTGCATTGTCACAATGCGGTTTATTATACAGGTAATTAAATAATTTACCTGTTTTCTCGTTACTGTCGTTGCATTCCAAGGTCTTATTCATAGGAAATAAGTTGTAAATACTAAGCAATGCTATAATGAAATATGTCCTTTTTTCCTTTATTGCAGTTACTTATCACAGCGGTTAGGCCAAAAGCTCAACCATTTCGCAGAAGCAGTACTTCAATCACTAATAAACGTAATCCCCGCTTCTGCCAAGATTATGTCCATATCTTGCATTGTCACAGTGCGGTTTATTATACAGGTAATTAATGAGTGTACCTGTTTTCTCCTTGTTACTGTTGTTGCATTCCAAGGCCTCATTATTCATAGGAAATAAGTTTTAAATACTAAGCAATGCTATGATGAAATAATACGTTCTTTTTTCCTTTATTGCAGTTACTTATCAAAGTGGTTGGGCCAAAATCTCGAACATTTCGCAGAAGCAGTACTTCAATCACTAATAAACATAATCCCCGCTTCTGCCAAGATTATGTCCACATCTTGCATTGTCACAGTGCGGTATATTATACAGGTAATTAAAGAGTTTACCTGTTTTCTCGTCGTTACTGTTGTTGCATTCCAGACTCATTATTCATAGGAAATAAAATGTAAATACTAAGCAATGCTGTAATGAAATAATATGCCCTTTTTTCCTTTATTGCAGTTACTTATCACAGCGGTTGGGCCAAAAGCTCGACTGTTTCGCAGAAGCAGTACTTATCACTATAAACGTAATCCCCACTTCTGCCAAGATTATGTCCACGTCTTGCATTGTCAGAGTGCGGTTTATTATACATGTCATTAATGAGTGTACCTGTTTTCTCGTTACTGTTGTTGCATTCCAAGGTCTTATTCATAGGAAATAAGTTGTGAATACTAAGCAATGCTATAATGAAATATGTCCTTTTTTCCTTTATTGCACTTACTTATCACAGCGGTTGGGCCAAAAGCTCAACCATTTCGCAGAAGCAGTACTTCAAAAACTCATAAATGTAATCCCCGCTTCTGCCAAGATTTATCCCACATCTTGTATTGTCACAGTGCGGTTTATTATAGAGGTAATTAAAGAGTTTACCTGTTTTCTCGTTACTGTTGTTTCATTCCAAGGTCTCATTATTCATAGGAAATAAGTTGTAAATACTAAGTAATGCTATAATGAAATATGTCCATTTTTACTTTATTGCAGTTACTTATCACAGCGCTTGGACCAAAAGCTCGACCATTTCGAAGAAGCAGTACTTCGATCACTAATAAAAGTAATCCCCACTTCTGCCGAGATTATGTCCACATCTTGCATTGTCACACTGCCGTTTATTATACAGGTAATTAGAGTTTACCTGTTTTCTCGTTGTTACTGTTGTTGCATTCAAAGTTCTTATTCATAGGAAATAAGCTGTAAATACTCAGCAATGCTATAATGAAATAATATGTCCTTTTTTCCTTTATTGCAGTTACTTATCAAAGTGTTTGGGCCAAAACTCGACCATTTCGCAGAAGCAGTACTTCAATCACTAATAAACGTAATCCCCGCTTCTGCCAAGATTTTGCCCTCATCTTGCGTTGTCACACTGCGGTTATTTATACAGGTAATTAAAGAATTTACCTGTTTTCTCGTTACTGTCGTTGCATTCCAAGGTCTTATTATTCATAGGAAATAAGTTGTAAATACTAAGCAATGCTATAATAAAATATGTCCGTTTTTTCCTTTATTGCGGTTACTTATCACAGCGGTTGAGTCAAAAGCTCGACCATTTCGCAGCAGTACTTGAATCACGAATAAGCGTAATCAGCACTTCTGCCAAGATTATGTCCACATCTTGCATTGTCACACTGCGGTTTATAATACAGGTAATTAATGAATGTACCTGTTTTCTCGTTGTTACTGTTGTTGCATTCCAAGGCCTGATTATTCATAAGAAATAAGTTGTAAATACTAAGCAATGCTATAATGAATTAATATGCCCTTTTTTCCTTTATTGCAGTTACTTATCACAGCGGTTGGGCCAAATGCTCGACCATTTCGCAGAAGCAGTACTTCAATCACTAATAAACGTAATCCCCGCTTCTGCCAAGATTTTGCCCACATCTTGCATTGTCACACTGCGGTTTATTATACAGGTAATTAAATAATTTACCTGTTTTCTCGTTACTGTCGTTGCATTCCAAGGTCTTATTCATAGGAAATAAGTTGTGAATACTAAGTAATGCTATAATGAAATAGGTCCTTTTTACCTTTATTGCAGTTACTTATCACAGCGGTTGGGCCAAAAGATGAACCATTTCGCAGAAGCTGTACTTCAATCACTCATAAATGTAATCCCCGCTTCTGCCAAGATTTAGCCCACATCTTGCATTGTCACACTGCGGTTTATTATACAGGTAATTAAATAATTTACCTGTTTTCTCGTTACTGTCGTTGCATTCCAAGGTCTTATTCATAGGAAATAAGTTGTAAATACTAAGTAATGCTATAATGAAATATGTCCGTTTTTTTCCTTTATTGCAGTTACTTATCAAAGTGGTTGGGCCAAAAGCTCTACCATTTCGAAGAAGCAGTACTTCGATCACTAATAAAAGTAATCCCCACTTCTGCTGAGATTATGTCCACATCTTGCATTGTCACACTGCGGTTTATTATACAGGTAATTAAATAATTTACCTGTTTTCTCGTTACTGTCGTTGCATTCCAAGGTCTTATTCATAGGAAATAAGTTGTAAATACTAAGTAATGCTATAATGAAATATGTCCGTTTTTTTCCTTTATTGCAGTTACTTATCAAAGTGGTTGGGCCAAAAGCTCTACCATTTCGAAGAAGCAGTACTTCGATCATTAATAAAAGTAATCCCCACTTCTGCTGAGATTATGTCCACATCTTGCATTGTCACACTGCGGTTTATTATACAGGTAATTAAATAATTTACCTGTTTTCTCGTTACTGTCGTTGCATTCCAAGGTCTTATTCATAGGAAATAAGTTGTAAATACTAAGCAATGCTATAATGAAATATGTCCGTTTTTTTCCTTTATTGCAGTTACTTATCAAAGTGGTTGGGCCAAAAGCTCTACTATTTCGAAGAAGCAGTACTTTGATCACTAATAAAAGTAATCCCCACTTCTGCCGAGATTATGTCCACATCTTGCATTGTCACACTGCGGTTTATTATACAGGTAATTAAATAATTTACCTGTTTTCTCGTTAATGTCGTTGCATTCCAAGGTCTTATTCATAGGAAATAAGTTGTAAATACTAAGCAATGCTATAATGAAATATGTCCGTTTTTTTCCTTTATTGCAGTTACTTATCAAAGTGGTTGGGCCAAAAGCTCTACCATTTCGAAGAAGCAGTACTTCGATCACTAATAAAAGAAATCCCCACTTCTGCCGAGATTATGTTCACATCTTGCATTGTCACACTGCGGTTTATTATACAGGTAATTAAATAATTTACCTGCTTTCTCGTTACTGTCGTTGCATTCCAAGGTCTTATTCATAGGAAATAAGTTGTAAATAATAAGCAATGCTATAATGAAATATGTCCGTTTTTTTCCTTTATTGCAGTTACTTATCAAAGTGGTTGGGCCAAAAGCTCGACCATTTCGAAGAAGCAGTACTTCGATCACTAATAAAAGTAATCCCCACTTCTGCCGAGATTATGTCCACATCTTGCATTGTCACACTGCGGTTTATTATACAGGTAATTAAATAATTTACCTGTTTTCTCGTTACTGTCGTTGCATTCCAAGGTCTTATTCATAGGAAATAAGCTGTAAATACTAAGCAATGCTATAATGAAATATGTCCGTTTTTTTCCTTTATTGCAGTTACTTATCAAAGTAGTTGGGCCAAAAGCTCTACCATTTCGAAGAAGCAGTACTTCGATCATTAATAAAAGTAATCCCCACTTCTGCTGAGATTATGTCCACATCTTGCATTGTCACACTGCGGTTTATTATACAGGTAATTAAATAATTTACCTGTTTTCTCGTTACTGTCGTTGCATTCCAAGGTCTTATTCATAGGAAATAAGTTGTAAATACTAAGCAATGCTATAATAAAATATGTCCGTTTTTTTTCCTTTATTGCAGTTACTTATCAAAGTAGTTGGGCCAAAAGCTCTACCATTTCGAAGAAACAGTACTTCGATCACTAATAAAAGTAATCCCCACTTCTGCTGAGATTATGTCCACATCTTGCATTGTCACACTGCGGTTTATTATACAGGTAATTAAATAATTTACCTGTTTTCTCGTTACTGTCGTTGCATTCCAAGGTCTTATTCATAGGAAATAAGCTGTAAATACTAAGCAATGCTATAATGAAATATGTCCGTTTTTTTCCTTTATTGCAGTTACTTATCAAAGTAGTTGGGCCAAAAGCTCTACCATTTCGAAGAAGCAGTACTTCGATCATTAATAAAAGTAATCCCCACTTCTGCTGAGATTATGTCCACATCTTGCATTGTCACACTGCGGTTTATTATACAGGTAATTAAATAATTTACCTGTTTTCTCGTTACTGTCGTTGCATTCCAAGGTCTTATTCATAGGAAATAAGTTGTAAATACTAAGCAATGCTATAATGAAATATGTCCGTTTTTTTCCTTTATTGCAGTTACTTATCAAAGTGGTTGGGCCAAAAGCTCTACTATTTCGAAGAAGCAGTACTTTGATCACTAATAAAAGTAATCCCCACTTCTGCCGAGATTATGTCCACATCTTGCATTGTCACACTGCGGTTTATTATACAGGTAATTAAATAATTTACCTGCTTTCTCGTTACTGTCGTTGCATTCCAAGGTCTTATTCATAGGAAATAAGTTGTAAATAATAAGCAATGCTATAATGAAATATGTCCGTTTTTTTCCTTTATTGCAGTTACTTATCAAAGTGGTCGGGCCAAAAGCTCGACCATTTCGAAGAAGCAGTACTTCGATCACTAATAAAAGTAATCCCCACTTCTGCCGAGATTATGTCCACATCTTGCATTGTCACACTGCGGTTTATTATACAGGTAATTAAATAATTTACCTGTTTTCTCGTTACTGTCGTTGCATTCCAAGGTCTTATTCATAGGAAATAAGTTGTAAATACTAAGCAATGCTATAATGAAATATGTCCGTTTTTTTCCTTTATTGCAGTTACTTATCAAAGTGGTTGGGCCAAAAGCTCGACCATTTCGAAGAAGCAGTACTTCGATCACTAATAAAAGTAATCCCCACTTCTGCTGAGATTATGTCCACATCTTGCATTGTCACACTGCGGTTTATTATACAGGTAATTAAATAATTTACCTGTTTTCTCGTTACTGTCGTTGCATTCCAAGGTCTTATTCATAGGAAATAAGCTGTAAATACTAAGCAATGCTATAATGAAATATGTCCGTTTTTTTCCTTTATTGCAGTTACTTATCAAAGTGGTTGGGCCAAAAGCTCGACCATTTCGAAGAAGCAGTACTTTGATCACTAATAAAAGTAATCCCCACTTCTGCCGAGATTATGTCCACACCTTGCATTGTCACACTGCGGTTTATTATACAGGTAATTAAATAATTTACCTGTTTTCTCGTTACTGTCGTTGCATTCCAAGGTCTTATTCATAGGAAATAAGCTGTAAATACTAAGCAATGCTATAATGAAATATGTCCGTTTTTTTCCTTTATTGCAGTTACTTATCAAAGTGGTTGGGCCAAAAGCTCGACCATTTCGAAGAAGCAGTACTTCGATCACTAATAAAAGTAATCCCCACTGCTGCCGAGATTATGTCCACATCTTGCATTGTCACACTGCGGTTTATTATACAGGTAATTAAATAATTTACCTGTTTTCTCGTTACTGTCGTTGCATTCCAAGGTCTTATTCATAGGAAATAAGCTGTAAATACTAAGCAATGCTATAATGAAATATGTCCGTTTTTTTCCTTTATTGCAGTTACTTATCAAAGTGGTTGGGCCAAAAGCTCGACCATTTCGAAGAAGCAGTACTTCGATCACTAATAAAAGTAATCCCCACTGCTGCCGAGATTATGTCCACATCTTGCATTGTCACACTGCGGTTTATTATACAGGTAATTAAATAATTTACCTGTTTTCTCGTTACTGTCGTTGCATTCCAAGGTCTTATTCATAGGAAATAAGTTGTAAATACTAAGTAATGCTATAATGAAATATGTCCGTTTTTTTCCTTTATTGCAGTTACTTATCAAAGTGGTTGGGCCAAAAGCTCTACCATTTCGAAGAAGCAGTACTTCGATCACTAATAAAAGTAATCCCCACTTCTGCCGAGATTATATCCACATCTTGCATTGTCACACTGCGGTTTATTATACAGGTAATTAAATAATTTACCTGTTTTCTCGTTACTGTCGTTGCATTCCAAGGTCTTATTCATAGGAAATAAGTTGTAAATACTAAGCAATGCTATAATGAAATATGTCCGTTTTTTTCCTTTATTGCAGTTACTTATCAAAGTGGTTGGGCCAAAAGCTCGACCATTTCGAAGAAGCAGTACTTCGATCACTAATAAAAGTAATCCCCACTTCTGCCGAGATTATGTCCACATCTTGCATTGTCACACTGCGGTTTATTATACAGGTAATTAAATAATTTACCTGTTTTCTCGTTACTGTCGTTGCATTCCAAGGTCTTATTCATAGGAAATAAGTTGTAAATACTAAGCAATGCTATAATGAAATATGTCCGTTTTTTTCCTTTATTGCAGTTACTTATCAAAGTGGTTGGGCCAAAAGCTCTACCATTTCGAAGAAGCAGTACTTCGATCACTAATAAAAGTAATCCCCACTTCTGCCGAGATTATGTCCACATCTTGCATTGTCACACTGCGGTTTATTATACAGGTAATTAAATAATTTACCTGTTTTCTCGTTACTGTCGTTGCATTCCAAGGTCTTATAGGAAATAAGTTGTAAATACTAAGCAATGCTATAATGAAATATGTCCGTTTTTTTCCTTTATTGCAGTTACTTATCAAAGTGGTTGGGCCAAAAGCTCGACCATTTCGAAGAAGCAGTACTTCGATCACTAATAAAAGTAATCCCCACTTCTGCCGAGATTATGTCCACATCTTGCATTGTCACACTGCGGTTTATTATACAGGTAATTAAATAATTTACCTGTTTTCTCGTTACTGTCGTTGCATTCCAAGATCTTATTCATAGGAAATAAGTTGTAAATAATAAGCAATGCTATAATGAAATATGTCCGTTTTTTTCCTTTATTGCAGTTACTTATCAAAGTGGTTGGGCCAAAAGCTCGACCATTTCGAAGAAGCAGTACTTCGATCACTAATAAAAGTAATCCCCAGTTCTGCCGAGATTATGTCCACATCTTGCATTGTCACACTGCGGTTTATTATACAGGTAATTAAATAATTTACCTGTTTTCTCGTTACTGTCGTTGCATTCCAAGGTCTTATTCATAGGAAATAAGTTGTAAATACTAAGCAATGCTATAATGAAATATGTCCGTTTTTTTCCTTTATTGCAGTTACTTATCAAAGTGGTTGGGCCAAGAGCTCTACCATTTCGAAGAAGCAGTACTTCGATCACTAATAAAAGTAATCCCCACTTCTGCCGAGATTATGTCCACATCTTGCATTGTCACACTGCGGTTTATTATACAGGTAATTAAATAATTTACCTGTTTTCTCGTTACTGTCGTTGCATTCCAAGGTGCTATTCATAGGAAATAAGTTGTACATACTAAGCAATGCTATAATGAAATGTCCTTTTGTCCTTTATTGCAGTTACTTATCAAAGCGGTTGGGCCAAAAGCTCGACCATTTCGAAGAAGCAGTACTTCGATCACTAATAAAAGTAATCCCCACTTCTGCCGAGATTATGTCCACATCTTGTATTGTCACACTGCGGTTTATTATACAGGTAATTAAATAATTTACCTGTTTTCTCGTTACTGTCGTTGCATTCCAAGGTCTTATTCATAGGAAATAAGTTGTACATACTAAGCAATGCTATAATGAAATGTCCTTTTGTCCTTTATTGCAGTTACTTATCAAAGCGGTTGGGCCAAAAGCTCGACCATTTCGAAGAAGCAGTACTTCGATCACTAATAAAAGTAATCCCCACTTCTGCCGAGATTATGTCCACATCTTGCATTGTCACACTGCGGTTTATTATACAGGTAATTAAATAATTTACCTGTTTTCTCGTTACTGTCGTTGCATTCCAAGATCTTATTCATAGGAAATAAGTTGTAAATAATAAGCAATGCTATAATGAAATATGTCCGTTTTTTTCCTTTATTGCAGTTACTTATCAAAGTGGTTGGGCCAAAAGCTCGACCATTTCGAAGAAGCAGTACTTCGATCACTAATAAAAGTAATCCCCAGTTCTGCCGAGATTATGTCCACATCTTGCATTGTCACACTGCGGTTTATTATACAGGTAATTAAATAATTTACCTGTTTTCTCGTTACTGTCGTTGCATTCCAAGGTCTTATTCATAGGAAATAAGTTGTAAATAATAAGCAAAGCTATAATGAAATATGTCCGTTTTTTTCCTTTATTGCAGTTACTTATCAAAGTGGTTGGGCCAAGAGCTCTACCATTTCGAAGAAGCAGTACTTCGATCACTAATAAAAGTAATCCCCACTTCTGCCGAGATTATGTCCACATCTTGCATTGTCACACTGCGGTTTATTATACAGGTAATTAAATAATTTACCTGTTTTCTCGTTACTGTCGTTGCATTCCAAGGTGCTATTCATAGGAAATAAGTTGTACATACTAAGCAATGCTATAATGAAATGTCCTTTTGTCCTTTATTGCAGTTACTTATCAAAGCGGTTGGGCCAAAAGCTCGACCATTTCGAAGAAGCAGTACTTCGATCACTAATAAAAGTAATCCCCACTTCTGCCGAGATTATGTCCACATCTTGTATTGTCACACTGCGGTTTATTATACAGGTAATTAAATAATTTACCTGTTTTCTCGTTACTGTCGTTGCATTCCAAGGTCTTATTCATAGGAAATAAGTTGTACATACTAAGCAATGCTATAATGAAATGTCCTTTTGTCCTTTATTGCAGTTACTTATCAAAGCGGTTGGGCCAAAAGCTCGACCATTTCGAAGAAGCAGTACTTCGATCACTAATAAAAGTAATCCCCACTTCTGCCGAGATTATGTCCACATCTTGCATTGTCACACTGCGGTTTATTATACAGGTAATTAAATAATTTACCTGTTTTCTCGTTACTGTCGTTGCATTCCAAGGTCTTATTCATAGGAAATAAGTTGTAAATACTAAGCAATGCTATAATGAAATATGTCCGTTTTTTTCCTTTATTGCAGTTACTTATCAAAGTGGTTGGGCCAAAAGCTCGACGATTTCGAAGAAGCAGTACTTCGATCACTAATAAAAGTGATCCCCACTTCTGCCGAGATTATGTCCACATCTTGCATTGTCACACTGCGGTTTATTATACAGGTAATTAAATAATTTACCTGTTTTCTCGTTACTGTCGTTGCATTCCAAGGTCTTATTCTTAGGAAATAAGTTGTAAATAATAAGCAATGCTATAATGAAATATGTCCGTTTTTTTCCTTTATTGCAGTTACTTATCAAAGTGGTTGGGCCAAAAGCTCGACCATTTCGAAGAAGCAGTACTTCGATCACTAATAAAAGTAATCCCCACTTCTGCCGAGATTATGTCCACATCTTGCATTGTCACACTGCGGTTTATTATACAGGTAATTAAATAATTTACCTGTTTTCTCGTTACTGTCGTTGCATTCCAAGGTCTTATTCATAGGAAATAAGTTGTACATACTAAGCAATGCTATAATGAAATGTCCTTTTGTCCTTTATTGCAGTTACTTATCAAAGCGGTTGGGCCAAAAGCTCGACGATTTCGAAGAAGCAGTACTTCGATCACTAATAAAAGTGATCCCCACTTCTGCCGAGATTATGTCCACATCTTGCATTGTCACACTGCGGTTTATTATACAGGTAATTAAATAATTTACCTGTTTTCTCGTTACTGTCGTTGCATTCCAAGGTCTTATTCATAGGAAATAAGTTTTAAATACTAAGCAATGCTATAATGAAATATGTCCGTTTTTTTCCTTTATTGCAGTTACTTATCAAAGTAGTTGGGCCAAAAGCTCTACCATTTCGAAGAAGCAGTACTTCGATCACTAATAAAAGTAATCCCCACTTCTGCTGAGATTATGTCCACATCTTGCATTGTCGCACTGCGGTTTATTATACAGGTAATTAAATAATTTACCTGTTTTCTCGTTAATGTCGTTGCATTCCAAGGTCTTATTCATAGGAAATAAGTTGTAAATACTAAGCAATGCTATAATGAAATATGTCCGTTTTTTTCCTTTATTGCAGTTACTTATCAAAGTAGTTGGGCCAAAATCTCTACCATTTCGAAGAAGCAGTACTTCGATCACTAATAAAAGTAATCCCCACTTCTGCTGAGATTATGTCCACATCTTGCATTGTCACACTGCGGTTTATTATACAGGTAATTAAATAATTTACCTGTTTTCTCGTTACTGTCGTTGCATTCCAAGGTCTTATTCATAGGAAATAAGTTGTAAATACTAAGCAATGCTATAATGAAATATGTCCGCTTTTTTCCTTTATTGCAGTTACTTATCAAAGTAGTTGGGCCAAAAGCTCTACCATTTCGAAGAAGCAGTACTTCGATCACTAATAAAAGTAATCCCCACTTCTGCTGAGATTATGTCCACATCTTGCATTGTCACACTGCGGTTTATTATACAGGTAATTAAATAATTTACCTGTTTTCTCGTTACTGTCGTTGCATTCCAAGGTCTTATTCATAGGAAATAAGTTGTAAATACTAAGCAATGCTATAATGAAATATGTCCGTTTTTTTTCCTTTATTGCAGTTACTTACCAAAGTGGTTGGGCCAAAAGCTCTACTATTTCGAAGAAGCACTACTTTGATCACTAATAAAAGTAATCCCCACTTCTGCCGAGATTATGTCCACATCTTGCATTGTCACACTGCGGTTTATTATACAGGTAATTAAATAATTTACCTGTTTTCTCGTTACTGTCGTTGCATTCCAAGGTCTTATTCATAGGAAATAAGTTGTAAATAATAAGCAATGCTATAATGAAATATGTCCGTTTTTTTCCTTTATTGCAGTTACTTATCAAAGTGGTCGGGCCAAAAGCTCGACCATTTCGAAGAAGCAGTACTTCGATCACTAATAAAAGTAATCCCCACTTCTGCCGAGATTATGTCCACATCTTGCATTGTCACACTGCGGTTTATTATACAGGTAATTAAATATTTACCTGTTTTCTCGTTACTGTCGTTGCATTCCAAGGTCTTATTCATAGGAAATAAGTTGTAAATACTAAGCAATGCTATAATGAAATATGTCCGTTTTTTTCCTTTATTGCAGTTACTTATCAAAGTGGTTGGGCCAAAAGCTCGACCATTTCGAAGAAGCAGTACTTCGATCACTAATAAAAGTAATCCCCACTTCTGCTGAGATTATGTCCACATCTTGCATTGTCACACTGCGGTTTATTATACAGGTAATTAAATAATTTACCTGTTTTCTCGTTACTGTCGTTGCATTCCAAGGTCTTATTCATAGGAAATAAGTTGTAAATACTAAGCAATGCTATAATGAAATATGTCCGTTTTTTCCCTTTATTGCAGTTACTTATCAAAGTGGTTGGGCCAAAAGCTCGACCATTTCGAAGAAGCAGTACTTCGATCACTAATAAAAGTAATCCCCACTTCTGCTGAGATTATGTCCACATCTTGCATTGTCACACTGCGGTTTATTATACAGGTAATTAAATAATTTACCTGTTTTCTCGTTACTGTCGTTGCATTCCAAGGTCTTATTCATAGGAAATAAGCTGTAAATACTAAGCAATGCTATAATGAAATATGTCCGTTTTTTTCCTTTATTGCAGTTACTTATCAAAGTGGTTGGGCCAAAAGCTCGACCATTTCGAAGAAGCAGTACTTCGATCACTAATAAAAGTAATCCCCACTTCTGCTGAGATTATGTCCACATCTTGCATTGTCACACTGCGGTTTATTATACAGGTAATTAAATAATTTAGCTGTTTTCTCGTTACTGTCGTTGCATTCCAAGGTCTTATTCATAGGAAATTAGTTGTAAATACTAGGCAATGCTATAATGAAATATGTCCGTTTTTTTCCTTTATTGCAGTTACTTATCAAAGTGGTTGGGCCAAAAGCTCTACCATTTCGAAGAAGCAGTACTTTGATCACTAATAAAAGTAATCCCCACTTCTGCCGAGATTATGTCCACATCTTGCATTGTCACACTGCGGTTTATTATACAGGTAATTAAATAATTTACCTGTTTTCTCGTTACTGTCGTTGCATTCCAAGGTCTTATTCATAGGAAATAAGCTGTAAATACTAAGCAATGCTATAATGAAATATGTCCGTTTTTTTCCTTTATTGCAGTTACTTATCAAAGTGGTTGGGCCAAAAGCTCGACCATTTCGAAGAAGCAGTACTTCGATCACTAATAAAAGTAATCCCCACTTCTGCCGAGATTATGTCCACATCTTGCATTGTCACACTGCGGTTTATTATACAGGTAATTAAATAATTTACCTGTTTTCTCGTTACTGTCGTTGCATTCCAAGGTCTTATTCATAGGAAATAAGTTGTAAATAATAAGCAATGCTATAATGAAATATGTCCGTTTTTTTCCTTTATTGCAGTTACTTATCAAAGTGGTTGGGCCAAAAGCTCTACCATTTCGAAGAAGCAGTACTTTGATCACTAATAAAAGAAATCCC
Organism: Amblyomma americanum; assembly: GCF_052857255.1. Lineage (NCBI taxonomy): Eukaryota > Metazoa > Arthropoda > Arachnida > Ixodida > Ixodidae > Amblyomma > Amblyomma americanum. The sequence goes on from NC_135503.1 coordinate 139,862,135, forward strand.
CACTTCTGCCGAGATTATGTCCACATCTTGCATTGTCACACTGCGGTTTATTATACAGGTAATTAAATAATTTACCTGTTTTCTCGTTACTGTCGTTGCATTCCAAGGTCTTATTCATAGGAAATAAGTTGTAAATACTAAGTAATGCTATAATGAAATATGTCCGTTTTTTTCCTTTATTGCAGTTACTTATCAAAGTGGTTGGGCCAAAAGCTCTACCATTTCGAAGAAGCAGTACTTTGATCACTAATAAAAGTAATCCCCACTTCTGCCGAGATTATGTCCACATCTTGCATTGTCACACAGGTAATTAAATAATTTACCTGTTTTCTCGTTACTGTCGTTGCATTCCAAGGTCTTATTCATAGGAAATAAGTTGTAAATACTAAGGAATGCTATAATGAAATATGTCCGTTTTTTTCCTTTATTGCAGTTACTTATCAAAGTGGTTGGGCCAAAAGCTCGACCATTTCGAAGAAGCAGTACTTCGATCACTAATAAAAGTAATCCCCACTTCTGCCGAGATTATGTCCACATCTTGCATTGTCACACTGCGGTTTATTATACAGGTAATTAAATAATTTACCTGTTTTCTCGTTACTGTCGTTGCATTCCAAGGTCTTATTCATAGGAAATAAGTTGTAAATAATAAGCAATGCTATAATGAAATATGTCCGTTTTTTTCCTTTATTGCAGTTACTTATCAAAGTGGTTGGGCCAAAAGCTCGACCATTTCGAAGAAGCAGTACTTTGATCACTAATAAAAGTAATCCCCCCTTCTGCCGAGATTATGTCCACATCTTGCATTGTCACACTGCGGTTTATTATACAGGTAATTAAATAATTTACCTGTTTTGTCGTTACTGTCGTTGCATTCCAAGGTCTTATTCATAGGAAATAAGTTGTAAATACTAAGCAATGCTATAATGAAATATGACGTTTTTTTCCTTTATTGCAGTTACTTATCAAAGTGGTTGGGCCAAAAGCTCTACCATTTCGAAGAAGCAGTACTTTGATCACTAATAAAAGTAATCCCCACTTCTGCCGAGATTATGTCCACATCTTGCATTGTCACACTGCGGTTTAATATACAGGTAATTAAATAATTTACCTGTTTTCTCGTTACTGTCGTTGCATTCCAAGGTCTTATTCATAGGAAATAAGTTGTAAATACTAAGCAATGCTATAATGAAATATGTCCGTTTTTTTCCTTTATTGCAGTTACTTATCAAAGTACTTGGGCCAAAAGCTCTACCATTTCGAAGAAGCAGTACTTCGATCACTAATAAAAGTAATCCCCACTTCTGCTGAGATTGTCCACATCTTGCATTGTCGCACTGCGGTTTATTATACAGGTAATTAAATAATTTACCTGTTTTCTCGTTACTGTCGTTGCATTCCAAGGTCTTATTCATAGGAAATAAGTTGTAAATACTAAGCAATGCTATAATGAAATATGTCCGTTTTTTTCCTTTATTGCAGTTACTTATCAAAGTAGTTGGGCCAAAAGCTCTACCATTTCGAAGAAGCAGTACTTCGATCACTAATAAAAGTAATCCCCACTTCTGCTGAGATTATGTCCACATCTTGCATTGTCACACTGCGGTTTATTATACAGGTAATTAAATAATTTACCTGTTTTCTCGTTACTGTCGTTGCATTCCAAGGTCTTATTCATAGGAAATAAGTTGTAAATACTAAGCAATGCTATAATGAAATATGTCCGTTTTTTTCCTTTATTGCAGTTACTTACCAAAGTAGTTGGGCCAAAAGCTCTACCATTTCGAAGAAGCAGTACTTCGATCACTAATAAAAGTAATCCCCACTTCTGCTGAGATTATGTCCACATCTTGCATTGTCACACTGCGGCTTATTATACAGGTAATTAAATAATTTACCTGTTTTCTCGTTACTGTCGTTGCATTCCAAGGTCTTATTCATAGGAAATAAGTTGTAAATACTAAGCAATGCTATAATGAAATATGTCCGTTTTTTTCCTTTATTGCAGTTACTTATCAAAGTAGTTGGGCCAAAAGCTCTACCATTTCGAAGAAGCAGTACTTCGATCACTAATAAAAGTAATCCCCACTTCTGCTGAGATTATGTCCACATCTTGCATTGTCACACTGCGGTTTATTATACAGGTAATTAAATAATTTACCTGTTTTCTCGTTACTGTCGTTGCATTCCAAGGTCTTATTCATAGGAAATAAGTTGTAAATACTAAGCAATGCTATAATGAAATATGTCCGTTTTTTTCCTTTATTGCAGTTACTTATCAAAGTAGTTGGGCCAAAAGCTCTACCATTTCGAAGAAGCAGTACTTCGATCACTAATAAAAGTAATCCCCACTTCTGCTGAGATTATGTCCACATCTTGCATTGTCACACTGCGGTTTATTATACAGGTAATTAAATAATTTACCTGTTTTCTCGTTACTGTCGTTGCATTCCAAGGTCTTATTCATAGGAAATAAGTTGTAAATACTAAGCAATGCTATAATGAAATATGTCCGTTTTTTTCCTTTATTGCAGTTACTTACCAAAGTGGTTGGGCCAAAAGCTCTACTATTTCGAAGAAGCAGTACTTTGATCACTAATAAAAGTAATCCCCACTTCTGCCGAGATTATGTCCACATCTTGCATTGTCACACTGCGGTTTATTATACAGGTAATTAAATAATTTACCTGTTTTCTCGTTACTGTCGTTGCATTCCAAGGTCTTATTCATAGGAAATAAGTTGTAAATACTAAGCAATGCTATAATGAAATATGTCCGTTTTTTTCCTTTATTGCAGTTACTTATCAAAGTGGTTGGGCCAAAAGCTCGACCATTTCGAAGAAGCAGTACTTCGATCACTAATAAAAGTAATCCCCACTTCTGCTGAGATTATGTCCACATCTTGCATTGTCACACTGCGGTTTATTATACAGGTAATTAAATAATTTACCTGTTTTCTCGTTACTGTCATTGCATTCCAAGGTCTTATTCATAGGAAATAAGTTGTAAATACTAAGCAATGCTATAATGAAATATGTCCGTTTTTTTCCTTTATTGCAGTTACTTATCAAAGTGGTTGGGCCAAAAGCTCGACCATTTCGAAGAAGCAGTACTGCGATCACTAATAAAAGTAATCCCCACTTCTGCTGAGATTACGTCCACATCTTGCATTGTCACACTGCGGTTTATTATACAGGTAATTAAATAATTTACCTGTTTTCTCGTTACTGTCGTTGCATTCCAAGGTCTTATTCATAGGAAATAAGTTGTAAATACTAAGCAATGCTATAATGAAATATGTCCGTTTTTTTCCTTTATTGCAGTTACTTATCAAAGTGGTTGGGCCAAAAGCTCGACCATTTCGAAGAAGCAGTACTGCGATCACTAATAAAAGTAATCCCCACTTCTGCTGAGATTACGTCCACATCTTGCATTGTCACACTGCGGTTTATTATACAGGTAATTAAATAATTTACCTGTTTTCTCGTTACTGTCGTTGCATTCCAAGGTCTTATTCATAGGAAATAAGTTGTAAATACTAAGCAATGCTATAATGAAATATGTCCGTTTTTTTCCTTTATTGCAGTTACTTATCAAAGTGGTTGGGCCATAAGCTCGACCATTTCGAAGAAGCAGTACTTCGATCACTAATAAAAGTAATCCCCACTTCTGCCGAGATTATGTCCACATCTTGCATTGTCACACTGCGGTTTATTATACAGGTAATTAAATATCGTTGCATTCCAAGGTCTTATTCATAGGAAATAAGTTGTAAATACTAAGCAATGCTATAATGAAATATGTCAGTTTTTTTCCTTTATTGCAGTTACTTATCAAAGTGGTTGGGCCAAAAGCTCTACCATTTCGAAGAAGCAGTACTTCGATCACTAATAAAAAAAATCCCCACTTCTGCCGAGATTATGTCCACATCTTGCATTGTCACACTGCGGTTTATTATACAGGTAATTAAAGAGTTTACCTGTTTTCTCGTCGTTACTGTTGTTCCGTTCCAAGGCCTCATTATTCACAGGGAATAAGTTGTAAATAAATGCTATAAATGAAATAATATGTGCTTTTTTCCTTTATTGCAGTTACTTATCAAAGTGGTTGGGCCAAAAGCTCGACCATTTCGCAGAAGCAGTACTTCAATCACTAATAAACGTAATCCCCGCTTCTGCCAAGATTTTGCCCACATCTTGCGTTTTCACACTGCGGTTTTTTATACAGGTAATTAAATAATTTACCTGTTTTCTCGTTACTGTCGTTGCATTCCAAGGTCTTATTCATAGAAATAAGTTGTAAATACTAAGCAATGCTATAATGAAATATGTCCGTTTTTTTCCTTTATTGCAGTTACTTATCAAAGTGGTTGGGCCAAGAGCTCTACCATTTCGAAGAAGCAGTACTTTGATCACTAATAAAAGTAATCCCCACTTCTGCCGAGATTATGTCCACATCTTGCATTGTCACACTGCGGTTTATTATACAGGTAATTAAATAATTTACCTGTTTTCTCGTTACTGTCGTTGCATTCCAAGGTGCTATTCATAGGAAATAAGTTGTACATACTAAGCAATGCTATAATGAAATGTCCTTTTGTCCTTTATTGCAGTTACTTATCAAAGCGGTTGGGCCAAAAGCTCGACCATTTCGAAGAAGCAGTACTTCGATCACTAATAAAAGTAATCCCCACTTCTGCCGAGATTATGTCCACATCTTGTATTGTCACACTGCGGTTTATTATACAGGTAATTAAATAATTTACCTGTTTTCTCGTTACTGTCGTTGCATTCCAAGGTGCTATTCATAGGAAATAAGTTGTACATACTAAGCAATGCTATAATGAAATGTCCTTTTGTCCTTTATTGCAGTTACTTATCAAAGCGGTTGGGCCAAAAGCTCGACCATTTCGAAGAAGCAGTACTTCGATCACTAATAAAAGTAATCCCCACTTCTGCCGAGATTATGTCCACATCTTGTATTGTCACACTGCGGTTTATTATACAGGTAATTAAATAATTTACCTGTTTTCTCGTTACTGTCGTTGCATTCCAAGGTCTTATTCATAGGAAATAAGTTGTACATACTAAGCAATGCTATAATGAAATGTCCTTTTGTCCTTTATTGCAGTTACTTATCAAAGCGGTTGGGCCAAAAGCTCGACCATTTCGAAGAAGCAGTACTTCGATCACTAATAAAAGTAATCCCCACTTCTGCCGAGATTATGTCCACATCTTGCATTGTCACACTGCGGTTTATTATACAGGTAATTAAATAATTTACCTGTTTTCTCGTTACTGTCGTTGCATTCCAAGGTCTTATTCATAGGAAATAAGTTGTAAATACTAAGCAATGCTATAATGAAATATGTCCGTTTTTTTCCTTTATTGCAGTTACTTATCAAAGTGGTTGGGCCAAAAGCTCGACCATTTCGAAGAAGCAGTACTTCGATCACTAATAAAAGTGATCCCCACTTCTGCCGAGATTATGTCCACATCTTGCATTGTCACACTGCGGTTTATTATACAGGTAATTAAATAATTTACCTGTTTTCTCGTTACTGTCGTTGCATTCCAAGGTCTTATTCTTAGGAAATAAGTTGTAAATAATAAGCAATGCTATAATGAAAAATGTCAGTTTTTTTCCTTTATTGCAGTTACTTATCAAACTGGTTGGGCCAAAAGCTCGACCATTTCGAAGAAGCAGTACTTCGATCACTAATAAAAGTAATCCACACTTCTGCCGAGATTATGTCCACATCTTGCATTGTCACACTGCGGTTTATTATACAGGTAATTAAATAATTTACCTGTTTTCTCGTTACTGTCGTTGCATTCCAAGGTCTTATTCATAGGAAATAAGTTGTAAATACTAAGCAATGCTATAATGAAATATGTCCGTTTTTTTCCTTTATTGCAGTTACTTATCAAAGTAGTTGGGCCAAAAGCTCTACCATTTCGAAGAAGCAGTACTTCGATCACTAATAAAAGTAATCCCCACTTCTGCTGAGATTATGTCCACATCTTGCATTGTCACACTGCGGTTTATTATACAGGTAATTAAATAATTTACCTGTTTTCTCGTTACTGTCGTTGCATTCCAAGGTCTTATTCATAGGAAATAAGTTGTAAATACTAAGCAATGCTATAATGAAATATGTCCGTTTTTTTCCTTTATTGCAGTTACTTATCAAAGTAGTTGGGCCAAAAGCTCTACCATTTCGAAGAAGCAGTACTTCGATCACTAATAAAAGTAATCCCCACTTCTGCTGAGATTATGTCCACATCTTGCATTGTCACACTGCGGTTTATTATACAGGTAATAAATAATTTACCTGTTTTCTCGTTACTGTCGTTGCATTCCAAGGTCTTATTCATAGGAAATAAGTTGTAAATACTAAGCAATGCTATAATGAAATATGTCCGTTTTTTTCCTTTATTGCAGTTACTTATCAAAGTGGTTGGGCCAAAAGCTCGACCATTTCGAAGAAGCAGTACTTTGATCACTAATAAAAGTAATCCCCACTTCTGCCGAGATTATGTCCACATCTTGCATTGTCACACTGCGGTTTATTATACAGGTAATTAAATAATTTACCTGTTTTCTCGTTACTGTCGTTGCATTCCAAGGTCTTATTCATAGGAAATAAGTTGTAAATAATAAGCAATGCTATAATGAAATATGTCCGTTTTTTTCCTTTATTGCAGTTACTTATCAAAGTGGTCGGGCCAAAAGCTCGACCATTTCGAAGAAGCAGTACTTCGATCACTAATAAAAGTAATCCCCACTTCTGCCGAGATTATGTCCACATCTTGTATTGTCACACTGCGGTTTATTATACAGGAAATTAAATAATTTACCTGTTTTCTCGTTACTGTCGTTGCATTCCAAGGTCTTATTCATAGGAAATCAGTTGTAAATACTAAGGAATGCTATAATGAAATATGTCCGTTTTTTTCCTTTATTGCAGTTACTTATCAAAGTGGTTGGGCCAAAAGCTCGACCATTTCGAAGAAGCAGTACTTCGATCACTAATTAAAGTAATCCCCACTTCTGCTGAGATTATGTCCACATCTTGCATTGTCACACTGCGGTTTATTATACAGGTAATTAAATAATTTACCTGTTTTCTCGTTACTGTCGTTGCCTTCCAAGGTCTTATTCATAGGAAATAAGTTGTAAATACTAAGCAATGCTATAATGAAATATGTCCGTTTTTTTCCTTTATTGCAGTTACTTATCAAAGTGGTTGGGCCAAAAGCTCTACCATTTCGAAGAAGCAGTACTTTGATCACTAATAAAAGTAATCCCCACTTCTGCCGAGATTATGTCCACATCTTGCATTGTCACACTGCGGTTTATTATACAGGTAATTAAATAATTTACCTGTTTTCTCGTTACTGTCGTTGCATTCCAAGGTCTTATTCATAGGAAATAAGCTGTAAATACTAAGCAATGCTATAATGAAATATGTCCGTTTTTTTCCTTTATTGCAGTTACTTATCAAAGTGGTTGGGCCAAAAGCTCGACCATTTCGAAGAAGCAGTACTTCGATCACTAATAAAAGTAATCCCCACTTCTGCCGAGATTATGTCCACATCTTGCATTGTCACACTGCGGTTTATTATACAGGTAATTAAATAATTTACCTGTTTTCTCGTTACTGTCGTTGCATTCCAAGGTCTTATTCATAGGAAATAAGTTGTAAATAATAAGCAATGCTATAATGAAATATGTCCGTTTTTTTCCTTTATTGCAGTTACTTATCAAAGTGGTTGGGCCAAAAGCTCTACCATTTCAAAGAAGCAGTACTTTGATCACTAATAAAAGAAATCCCCACTTCTGCCGAGATTATGTCCACATCTTGCATTGTCACACTGCGGTTTATTATACAGGTAATTAAATAATTTACCTGTTTTCTCGTTACTGTCGTTGCATTCCAAGGTCTTATTCATAGGAAATAAGTTGTAAATACTAAGTAATGTTATAATGAAATATGTCCGTTTTTTTCCTTTATTGCAGTTACTTATCAAAGTGGTTGGGCCAAAAGCTCTACCATTTCGAAGAAGCAGTACTTTGATCACTAATAAAAGTAATCCCCACTTCTGCCGAGATTATGTCCACATCTTGCATTGTCACACAGGTAATTAAATAATTTACCTGTTTTCTCGTTACTGTCGTTGCATTCCAAGGTCTTATTCATAGGAAATAAGTTGTAAATACTAAGCAATGCTATAATGAAATATGTCCGTTTTTTTCCTTTATTGCAGTTACTTATCAAAGTGGTTGGGCCAAAAGCTCCACCATTTCGAAGAAGCAGTACTTCGATCACTAATAAAAGTAATCCCCACTTCTGCCGAGATTATGTCCACATCTTGCATTGTCACACTGCGGTTTATTATACAGGTAATTAAATAATTTACCTGTTTTCTCGTTACTGTCGTTGCATTCCAAGGTCTTATTCATAGGAAATAAGTTGTAAATAATAAGCAATGCTATAATGAAATATGTCCGTTTTTTTCCTTTATTGCAGTTACTTATCAAAGTGGTTGGGCCAAAAGCTCTACCATTTCGAAGAAGCAGTACTTCGATCACTAATAAAAGTAATCCCCACTTCTGCCGAGATTATGTCCACATCTTGCATTGTCACACTGCGGTTTATTATACAGGTAATTAAATAATTTACCTGTTTTCTCGTTACTGTCGTTGCATTCCAAGGTCTTATTCATAGGAAATAAGTTGTAAATACTAAGCAATGCTATAATGAAATATGTCCGTTTTTTTCCTTTATTGCAGTTACTTATCAAAGTGGTTGGGCCAAAAGCTCCACCATTTCGAAGAAGCAGTACTTTGATCACTAATAAAAGTAATCCCCACTTCTGCCGAGATTATGTCCACATCTTGCATTGTCACACTGCGGTTTATTATACAGGTAATTAAATAATTTACCTGTTTTCTCGTTACTGTCGTTGCATTCCAAGGTCTTATTCATAGGAAATAAGTTGTAAATACTAAGCAATGCTATAATGAAATATGTCCGTTTTTTTCCTTTATTGCAGTTACTTATCAAAGTGGTTGGGCCAAAAGCTCGACCATTTCGAAGAAGCAGTACTTCGATCACTAATAAAAGTAATCCCCACTTCTGCCGAGATTATGTCCACATCTTGCATTGTCACACTGCGGTTTATTATACAGGTAATTAAATAATTTACCTGTTTTCTCGTTACTGTCGTTGCATTCCAAGGTCTTATTCCTAGGAAATAAGTTGTAAATACTAAGCAATGCTATAATGAAATATGTCCGTTTTTTTCCTTTTGCAGTTACTTATCAAAGTGGTTGGGCCAAAAGCTCGACCATTTCGAAGAAGCAGTACTTTGATCACTAATAAAAGTAATCCCCACTTCTGCCGAGATTATGTCCACATCTTGCATTGTCACACTGCGGTTTATTATACAGGTAATTAAATAATTTACCTGTTTTCTCGTTACTGTCGTTGCATTCCAAGGTCTTATTCATAGGAAATAAGTTGTAAATACTAAGCAATGCTATAATGAAATATGTCCGTTTTTTTCCTTTATTGCAGTTACTTATCAAAGTGGTTGGGCCAAAAGCTCCACCATTTCGAAGAAGCAGTACTTTGATCACTAATAAAAGTAATCCCCACTTCTGCCGAGATTATGTCCACATCTTGCATTGTCACACTGCGGTTTATTATACAGGTAATAAATAATTTACCTGTTTTCTCGTTACTGTCGTTGCATTCCAAGGTCTTATTCATAGGAAATAGGTTGTAAATACTAAGCAATGCTATAATGAAATATGTCCGTTTTTTTCCTTTATTGCAGTTACTTATCAAAGTGGTTGGGCCAAAAGCTCGACCATTTCGAAGAAGCAGTACTTCGATCACTAATAAAAGTAATCCCCACTTCTGCCGAGATTATGTCCACATCTTGCATTGTCACACTGCGGTTTATTATACAGGTAATTAAATAATTTACCTGTTTTCTCGTTACTGTCGTTGCATTCCAAGGTCTTATTCATAGGAAATAAGTTGTAAATAATAAGCAATGCTATAATGAAATATGTCCGTTTTTTTCCTTTATTGCAGTTACTTATCAAAGTGGTTGGGCCAAAAGCTCGACCATTTCGAAGAAGCAGTACTTCGATCACTAATAAAAGTAATCCCCACTTCTGCCGAGATTATGTCCACATCTTGCATTGTCACACTGCGGTTTATTATACAGGTAATTAAATAATTTACCTGTTTTCTCGTTACTGTCGTTGCATTCAAAGGTCTTATTCATAGGAAATAAGTTGTAAATACTAAGCAATGCTATAATGAAATATGTCCGTTTTTTTCCTTTATTGCAGTTACTTATCAAAGTGGTTGGGCCAAAAGCTCGACCATTTCGAAGAAGCAGTACTTCGATCACTAATAAAAGTAATCCCCACTTCTGCCGAGATTATGTCCACATCTTGCATTGTCACACTGCGGTTTATTATACAGGTAATTAAATAATTTACCTGTTTTCTCGTTACTGTCGTTGCATTCTAAGGTCTTATTCATAGGAAATAAGTTGTAAATAATAAGCAATGCTATAATGAAATATGTCCGTTTTTTTCCTTTATTGCAGTTACTTATCAAAGTGGTTGGGCCAAAAGCTCGACCATTTCGAAGAAGCAGTACTTCGATCACTAATAAAAGTAATCCCCACTTCTGCCGAGATTACGTCCACATCTTGCATTGTCACACTGCGGTTTATTATACAGGTAATTAAATATCGTTGCATTCCAAGGTCTTATTCATAGGAAATAAGTTGTAAATACTAAGCAATGCTATAATGAAATATGTCCGTTTTTTTCCTTTATTGCAGTTACTTATCAAAGTGGTTGGGCCAAAAGCTCTACCATTTCGAAGAAGCAGTACTTCGATCACTAATAAAAGTAATCCCCACTTCTGCCGAGATTATGTCCACATCTTGCATTGTCACACTGCGGTTTATTATACAGGTAATTAAAGAGTTTACCTGTTTTCTCGTCGTTACTGTTGTTCCGTACCAAGGCCTCATTATTCATAGGAAATAAGTTGTAAATAAATGCTATAATGAAATAATATGTCCTTTTTTCCTTTATTGCAGTTACTTATCAAAGTGGTTGGGCCAAAAGCTCGACCATTTCGCAGAAGCAGTACTTCAATCACTAATAAACGTAATCCCCGCTTCTGCCAAGATTTTGCCCACATCTTGCGTTTTCACACTGCGGTTTTTTATACAGGTAATTAAATAATTTACCTGTTTTCTCGTTACTGTCGTTGCATTCCAAGGTCTTATTCATAGGAAATAAGTTGTAAATACTAAGCAATGCTATAATGAAATATGTCCGTTTTTTTCCTTTATTGCAGTTACTTATCAAAGTGGTTGGGCCAAGAGCTCTACCATTTCGAAGAAGCAGTACTTCGATCACTAATAAAAGTAATCCCCACTTCTGCCGAGATTATGTCCACATCTTGCATTGTCACACTGCGGTTTATTATACAGGTAATTAAATAATTTACCTGTTTTCTCGTTACTGTCGTTGCATTCCAAGGTGTTATTCATAGGAAATAAGTTGTACATACTAAGCAATGCTATAATGAAATGTCCTTTTGTCCTTTATTGCAGTTACTTATCAAAGCGGTTGGGCCAAAAGCTCGACCATTACGAAGAAGCAGTACTTCGATCACTAATAAAAGTAATCCCCACTTCTGCCGAGATTATGTCCACATCTTGCATTGTCACACTGCGGTTTTTTATACAGGTAATTAAATAATTTACCTGTTTTCTCGTTACTGTCGTTGCATTCCAAGGTGTTATTCATAGGAAATAAGTTGTACATACTAAGCAATGCTATAATGAAATGTCCTTTTGTCCTTTATTGCAGTTACTTATCAAAGCGGTTGGGCCAAAAGCTCGACCATTTCGAAGAAGCAGTACTTCGATCACTAATAAAAGTAATCCCCACTTCTGCCGAGATTATGTCCACATCTTGTATTGTCACACTGCGGTTTATTATACAGGTAATTAAATAATTTACCTGTTTTCTCGTTACTGTCGTTGCATTCCAAGGTCTTATTCATAGGAAATAAGTTGTACATACTAAGCAATGCTATAATGAAATGTCCTTTTGTCCTTTATTGCAGTTACTTATCAAAGCGGTTGGGCCAAAAGCTCGACCATTTCGAAGAAGCAGTACTTCGATCACTAATAAAAGTAATCCCCACTTCTGCTGAGATTATGTCCACATCTTGCATTGTCGCACTGCGGTTTATTATACAGGTAATTAAATAATTTACCTGTTTTCTCGTTACTGTCGTTGCATTCCAAGGTCTTATTCATAGGAAATAAGTTGTAACTACTAAGCAATGCTATAATGAAATATGTCCGTTTTTTTCCTTTATTGCAGTTACTTATCAAAGTGGTTGGGCCAAAAGCTCGACCATTTCGAAGAAGCAGTACTTCGATCACTAATAAAAGTAATCCCCACTTCTGCCGAGATTATGTCCACATCTTGCATTGTCACACTGCGGTTTATTATACAGGTAATTAAATAATTTACCTGTTTTCTCGTTACTGTCGTTGCATTCCAAGGTCTTATTCATAGGAAATAAGTTGTAACTACTAAGCAATGCTATAATGAAATATGTCCGTTTTTTTCCTTTATTGCAGTTACTTATCAAACTGGTTGGGCCAAAAGCTCGACCATTTCGAAGAAGCAGTACTTCGATCACTAATAAAAGTAATCCCCACTTCTGCCGAGATTATGTCCACATCTTGCATTGTCACACTGCGGTTTATTATACAGGTAATTAAATAATTTACCTGTTTTCTCGTTACTGTCGTTGCATTCCAAGGTCTTATTCATAGGAAATAAGTTGTAAATACTAAGCAATGCTATAATGAAATATGTCCGTTTTTTTCCTTTATTGCAGTTACTTATCAAAGTGGTTGGGCCAAAAGCTCGACCATTTCGAAGAAGCAGTACTTCGATCACTAATAAAAGTGATCCCCACTTCTGCCGAGATTATGTCCACATCTTGCATTGTCACACTGCGGTTTATTATACAGGTAATTAAATAATTTACCTGTTTTCTCGTTACTGTTGTTGCATTATAAGTTCTTTTTTCATAGGAAATAAGTTTTAAATACTAAGCAATGCTATAATGAAATATGTCCTTTTTTCCTTTATTGCAGTTACTTATCACAGTGGTTGGGCCAAAAGCTCAACCATTTCGCAAAAGCAGTACTTCAATCACTCATAAAGGTAATCCCCACTTCTGACAAGATTATGTCCACATCTTGCATTGTCACGCTGCGGATCATTATACAGGTAATTAAAGAGTTTACCTGTTTTCTCTTACTGTTGTTGCATCCAAAGGTCTTATTATTCATAGGAAATAAGTTGTAAATACTAAGCGATGCGATAAAGAAATATGCCTTTTCCTTTATTGCAGTTACTTATCACAGCGGTTGGGCCAAAAGCTCGACCATTTCGCAGAAGCAGTATTTCGATCACTAATAAACGTAATCCCCACTTATGCCAAGATTATGTCCACATCTTGCATTGTCACAATGCAGTTTCTTATACAGGTAATTAAAGAGTAAACCTGTTTTCTCGTTGTTACTGTTGTTGCATTCCAAAGTGTTATTCATAGGAAATAAGTTGTACATACTAAGCAATGCTATAATGAAATGTCCTTTTGTCCTTTATTGCAGTTACTTATCAAAGCGGTTGGGACAAAAGCTCGACCATTACGCAGAAGCAGTATTTCAATCACTAATAAACGTAATCCCCACTTCTGCCAAGATTATGTCCACATCCTGCATTGTCACAGTGCGGTATATAATACAGGTAATTAATGAGTGTACCTGTTTTCTCGTTGTTACTGTTGTTGCATTCCAAGTTCTTAATCATAGGAAATGAGTTCTAACTACTAATCAATGCTATATTTAAATAATGTCTTTTTTTTCTTTATGCAGTTATCACAGCGGTTGGCTCAAAAGCTCAACCATTTCGCAGAAGCAGTACTTCAATCACTCATAAACGTAATCCCCACTTCTGCCAAGATTTTGCCCACATCTTGCATTGTCACAATGCGGTTTATTATACAGGTAATTAAATAATTTACCTGTTTTCTCGTTACTGTCGTTGCATTCCAAGGTCTTATTCATAGGAAATAAGTTGTAAATACTAAGCAATGCTATAATGAAATATGTCCTTTTTTCCTTTATTGCAGTTACTTAACACAGTGGTTGGGCCAAAAGCTCAACCATTTCGCAAAAGCAGTACTTCAATCACTCATAAAGGTAATCCCCACTTCTGCCAAGATTATGTCCACATCTTGCATTGTCACACTGCGGTTTATTATACAGGTAATTAAAGAGTTTAACTGTTTTCTCGTTGTTACTTTTGTTGCATTCCAAGGTCTTATTATTCATAGGAAATAAGTTGTAAATACTAAGCAATGCTATAATGAAATGTCCTTTTTTCCTTTATTGCAGTTACTTATCACAGCGGTTCGGCCATAAGGTGAACCATTTCGCAGAAGCAGTACTTCAATCACTAATAAACGTAATCCGAACTTCTGCCAAGATTATGTCCACATCTTTCATTGTCACAGTGCGGTTTATTATACAGGTAATTAAAGAGTCTACCTGTTTTCTCGTTACTGCTGTTGCATTCCAAGGTTTTAGTATTCATAGGAAATAAGTTGTAACTACTAATCAATGCTATATTTAAATAATGTCTTTTTTTCCTTTATTGCAGTTACTTATCACAGCGGTTGGGGCAAAAGCTCAACCATTTCGCAGAAGCGGTACTTCAATCAGTAGTAAACGTAATCCCCGCTTCTGAAAAGATTATGACCGCATCTTGCATTGTCACACTGCGTTTTATTATACAGGTAATTAAATAATTTACCTGTTTTCTCGTTACTGTCGTTGCATTCCAAGGGCTTATTTATAGTAAAAAAGTTGTAAATACTAAGCAATGCTATAATGAAATATGTCATTTTTTCCTTTATTGCAGTTACTTATCACAGCGGTTAGGCCAAAAGCTCAACCATTTCGCAGAAGCAGTACTTCAATCACTAATAAACGTAATCCCCGCTTCTGCCAAGATTATGTCCATATCTTGCATTGTCACAGTGCGGTTTATTATACAGGTAATTAATGAGTGTACCTGCTTTCTCGTTGTTACTGTTGTTGCATTCCAAGGCCTCATTATTCATAGGAAATAAGTTTTAAATACTAAGCAATGCTATGATCAAATAATATGTCCTTTTTTCCTTTATTGCAGTTACTTATCACAGCGGTTGGGCCAAAAGCTCAACCATTTCGCAGAAGCAGTACTTCAATCACTCATAAATGTAATCCCCGCTTCTGCCAAGATTTATCCCACATCTTGTATTGTCACACTGCGGTTTATTATGCAGGTAATAAATAATTTACCTGTTTTCTCGTTGTTACTGTTGTTGCATTCAAAGTTCTAATTCATAGGAAATAAGCTGTAAATACTCAGCAATGCTATAATGAAATAATATGTCCTTTTTTCCTTTATTGCAGTTACTTATCAAAGTGTTTGGCCAAAACTCGACCATTTCGCAGAAGCAGTACTTCAATCACTAATAAACGTAATCCCCGCTTCTGCCAAGATTTTGCCCTCATCTTGCGTTGTCACACTGCGGTTATTTATACAGGTAATTAAAGAATTTACCTGTTTTCTCGTTACTGTCGTTGCATTCCAAGGTCTTATTCATAGGAAATAAGTTGAAAATACTAAGCAATGCTATAACGAAATATGCCCTTTTTGCTTTATTTCAGTTATCACAGCGCTTGGGCGAAAAGCTCGACCATTTCGAAAATACAGTACTTCGATCACTAATAAAAGTAATCCCCACTTCTGGCGAGATTATGTCCACATCTTGCATTGTCACAATGCAGTTTATTATACAGGTAATTAAAGAGTTTACATGTTTTCTCGTTGTTAATGTTGTTGCATTCCAAGGTGTTATTCATAGGAAATAAGTTGTAAATACTAAGCAATACTATACTGAAATATGTCCTTTTTTTCCTTTATTGCAGTTATCACAGCGGTTGGGCCAAAAGCTCAACCATTTCGCAGAAGCAGTTCTTCAATCACTCATAAACGGAATCCCCACTTCTGCCAAGATTATGCCCACATCTTGCATTGTCACACTGCGGATTATTATACAGGTAATAAAAAGTTGACCTGTTTTCTCGTTACTGTTGTTGCATTATAAGTTCTTATTCATAGGAAATAAGTTTTAAATACTAAGCAATGCTATAATGAAATATGTCCTTTTTTCCTTTATTGCAGTTACTTATCACAGTGGTTGGGCCAAAAGCTCAACCATTTCGCAAAAGCAGTACTTCAATCACTCATAAAGGTAATCCCCACTTCTGACAAGATTATGTCCACATCTTGCATTGTCACGCTGCGGTTCATTATACAGGTAATTAAAGAGTTTACCTGTTTTCTCTTTGTTACTGTTGTTGCATCCAAAGGTCTTATTATTCATAGGAAATAAGTTGTAAATACTAAGCGATGCGATAAAGAAATATGCCTTTTCCTTTATTGCAGTTACTTATCACAGCGGTTGGGCCAAAAGCTCGACCATTTCGCAGAAGCAGTATTTCGATCACTAATAAACGTAATCCCCACTTATGCCAAGATTATGTCCACATCTTGCATTGTCACAATGCAGTTTCTTATACAGGTAATTAAAGAGTATACCTGTTTTCTCGTTGTTACTGTTGTTGCATTCCAAAGTGTTATTCATAGGAAATAAGTTGTACATACTAAGATATGCTATAATGAAATGTCCTTTTGTCCTTTATTGCAGTTACTTATCAAAGCGGTTGGGACAAAAGCTCGACCATTACGCAGAAGCAGTATTTCAATCACTAATAAACGTAATCCCCACTTCTGCCAAGATTATGTCCACATCCTGCATTGTCACAGTGCGGTTTATAATACAGGTAATTAATGAGTGTACCTGTTTTCTCGTTGTTACTGTTGTTGCATTCCAAGTTCTTAATCATAGGAAATGAGTTCTAACTACTAATCAATGCTATATTTAAATAATGTCTTTTTTTCCTTTATGCAGTTATCACAGCGGTTGGCTCAAAAGCTCAACCATTTCGCAGAAGCAGTACTTCAATCACTCATAAACGTAATCCCCACTTCTCCCAAGATTTTGCCCACATCTTGCATTGTCACAATGCGGTTTATTATACAGGTAATTAAATAATTTACCTGTTTTCTCGTTACTGTCGTTGCATTCCAAGGTCTTATTCATAGGAAATAAGTTGTAAATACTAAGCAATGCCATAATGAAATATGTCCTTTTTTCCTTTATTGCAGTTACTTATCACAGTGGTTGGGCCAAAAGCTCAACCATTTCGCAAAAGCAGTACTTCAATCACTCATAAAGGTAATCCCCACTTCTGCCAAGATTATGTCCACATCTTGCATTGTCACACTGCGGTTTATTATACAGGTAATTAAAGAGTTTAACTGTTTTCTCGTTGTTACTTTTGTTGCATTCCAAGGTCTTATTATTCATAGGAAATAAGTTGTAAATACTAAGCAATGCTATAATGAAATATGTCCTTTTTTCCTTTATTGCAGTTACTTATCACAGCGGTTCGGCCATAAGCTGAACCATTTCGCAGAAGCAGTACTTCAATCACTAATAAACGTAATCCCAACTCCTGCCAAGATTATGTCCACATCTTTCATTGTCACAGTGCGGTTTATTATACAGGTAATTAAAGAGTCTACCTGTTTTCTCGTTACTGTTGTTGCATTCCAAGGTTTTAGTATTCATAGGAAATAAGTTGTAACTACTAATCAATGCTATATTTAAATAATGTCTTTTTTTCCTTTATTGCAGTTACTTATCACAGCGGTTGGGGCAAAAGCTCAACCATTTCGCAGAAGCGGTACTTCAATCAGTAGTAAACGTAATCCCCGCTTCTGAAAAGATTATGACCGCATCTTGCATTGTCACACTGCGTTTTATTATACAGGTAATTAAATAATTTACCTGTTTTCTCGTTACTGTCGTTGCATTCCAAGGGCTTATTTATAGTAAAAAAGTTGTAAATACTAAGCAATGCTATAATGAAATATGTCATTTTTTCCTTTATTGCAGTTACTTATCACAGCGGTTAGGCCAAAAGCTCAACCATTTCGCAGAAGCAGTACTTCAATCACTAATAAACGTAATCCCCGCTTCTGCCAAGATTATGTCCATATCTTGCATTGTCACAGTGCGGTTTATTATACAGGTAATTAATGAGTGTACCTGCTTTCTCGTTGTTACTGTTGTTGCATTCCAAGGCCTCATTATTCATAGGAAATAAGTTTTAAATACTAAGCAATGCTATGATCAAATAATATGTCCTTTTTTCCTTTATTGCAGTTACTTATCACAGTGGTTGGGCCAAAAGCTCAACCATTTCGCAGAAGCAGTACTTCAATCACTCATAAATGTAATCCCCGCTTCTGCCAAGATTTATCCCACATCTTGTATTGTCACACTGCGGTTTATTATGCAGGTAATAAATAACTTACCTGTTTTCTCGTTGTTACTGTTGTTGCATTCAAAGTTCTAATTCATAGGAAATAAGCTGTAAATACTCAGCAATGCTATAATGAAATAATATGTCCTTTTTTCCTTTATTCCAGTTACTTATCAAAGTGTTTGGCCAAAACTCGACCATTTCGCAGAAGCAGTACTTCAATCACTAATAAACGTAATCCCCGCTTCTGCCAAGATTTTGCCCTCATCTTGCGTTGTCACACTGCGGTTATTTATACAGGTAATTAAAGAATTTACCTGTTTTCTCGTTACTGTCGTTGCATTCCAAGGTCTTATTCATAGGAAATAAGTTGTAAATACTAAGCAATGCTATAATGAAATATGTCCGTTTTTTCCTTTATTGCGGTTACTTATCACAGCGGTTGGGTCAAAAGCTCGACCATTTCGCAGCAGTACTTGAATCACGAATAAGCGTAATCAGCACTTCTGCCAAGATTATGTCCACATCTTGCATTGTCACACTGCGGTTTATAATACAGGTAATTAATGAGTGTACCTGTTTTCTCGTTGTTACTGTTGTTGCATTCCAAGGCCTGATTATTCATAGGAAATAAGTTGTAAATACTAAGCAATGCTATAATGAAATAATATGCCCTTTTTTCCTTTATTGCCGTTACTTATCACAGCGGTTGGGCCAAATGCTCGACCATTTCGCAGAAGCAGTACTTCAATCACTAATAAACGTAATCCCCGCTTCTGCCAAGATTTTGCCCACATCTTGCATTGTCACACTGCGGTTTATTATACAGGTAATTAAATAATTTACCTGTTTTCTCGTTACTGTCGTTGCATTCCAAGGTCTTATTCATAGGAAATAAGTTGTAAATACTAAGCAATGCTATAATGAAATAATATGCCCTTTTTTCCTTTATTGCAGTTACTTATCACAGCGGTTGGGCCAAAAGCTCAACCATTTCGCAAAAGCAGTACTTCAATCACTAATAAACGTAATCCCCGCTTCTGCCAAGATTATGTCCATATCTTGCATTGTCACAGTGCGGTTTATAATACAGGTAATTAATGAGTGTACCTGTTTTCTCGTTGTTACTGTTGTTGCATTCCAAGGCCTCATTATACATAGGAAATAAGTTTTAAATACTAAGCAATGCTATGATGAAATAATATGTCCTTTTTTCCTTTATTGCAGTTACTTATCACAGCGGTTGGGCCAAAAGCTCGACCATTACGCAGAAGCAGTATTTCAATCACTAATAAACGTAATCCCCACTTCTGCCAAGATTATGTCCACATCTTGCATTGTCACACTGCGGTTTATTATACAGGTAATTAAAGAGTTTAACTGTTTTCTCGTTGTTACTTTTGTTGCATTCCAAGGTCTTATTATTCATAGGAAATAAGTTGTAAATACTAAGCAATGCTATAATGAAATATGTCCTTTTTTCCTTTATTGCAGTTACTTATCACAGCGGTTCGGCCATAAGCTGAACCATTTCGCAGAAGCAGTACTTCAATCACTAATAAACGTAATCCCAACTCCTGCCAAGATTATGTCCACATCTTTCATTGTCACAGTGCGGTTTATTATACAGGTAATTAAAGAGTCTACCTGTTTTCTCGTTACTGTTGTTGCATTCCAAGGTTTTAGTATTCATAGGAAATAAGTTGTAACTACTAATCAATGCTATATTTAAATAATGTCTTTTTTTCCTTTATTGCAGTTACTTATCACAGCGGTTGGGGCAAAAGCTCAACCATTTCGCAGAAGCGGTACTTCAATCAGTAGTAAACGTAATCCCCACTTCTGCCAAGATTTTGCCCACATCTTGCATTGTCACAATGCGGTTTATTATACAGGTAATTAAATAATTTACCTGTTTTCTCGTTACTGTCGTTGCATTCCAAGGTCTTATTCATAGGAAATAAGTTGTAAATACTAAGCAATGCTATAATGAAATATGTCCTTTTTTCCTTTATTGCAGTTACTTATCACAGTGGTTGGGCCAAAAGCTCGACCATTTCGAAGAAGCAGTACTTCGATCACTAATAAAAGTAATCCCCACTTCTGCCGAGATTATGTCCACATCTTGCATTGTCACAGTGCGGTTTATTATGCAGGTAATTAAATAATTTACCTGTTTTCTCGTTACTGTCGTTGCATTCCAAGGTCTTATTCATAGGAAATAAGTTGAAAATACTAAGCAATGCTATAACGAAATATGCCCTTTTTGCTTTATTTCAGTTATCACAGCGCTTGGGCGAAAAGCTCGACCATTTCGAAAATACAGTACTTCGATCACTAATAAAAGTAATCCCCACTTCTGGCGAGATTATGTCCACATCTTGCATTGTCACAATGCAGTTTATTATACAGGTAATTAAAGAGTTTACCTGTTTTCTCGTTGTTAATGTTGTTGCATTCCAAGGTGTTATTCATAGGAAATAAGTTGTAAATACTAAGCAATACTATACTGAAATATGTCCTTTTTTTCCTTTATTGCAGTTATCACAGCGGTTGGGCCAAAAGCTCAACCATTTCGCAGAAGCAGTACTTCAATCACTCATAAACGGAATCCCCACTTCTGCCAAGATTATGCCCACATCTTGCATTGTCACACTGCGGATTATTATACAGGTAATTAAAAAGTTGACCTGTTTTCTCGTTACTGTTGTTGCATTATAAGTTCTTTTTTCATAGGAAATAAGTTTTAAATACTAAGCAATGCTATAATGAAATATGTCCTTTTTTCCTTTATTGCAGTTACTTATCACAGTGGTTGGGCCAAAAGCTCAACCATTTCGCAAAAGCAGTACTTCAATCACTCATAAAGGTAATCCCCACTTCTGACAAGATTATGTCCACATCTTGCATTGTCACGCTGCGGATCATTATACAGGTAATTAAAGAGTTTACCTGTTTTCTCTTACTGTTGTTGCATCCAAAGGTCTTATTATTCATAGGAAATAAGTTGTAAATACTAAGCGATGCGATAAAGAAATATGCCTTTTCCTTTATTGCAGTTACTTATCACAGCGGTTGGGCCAAAAGCTCGACCATTTCGCAGAAGCAGTATTTCGATCACTAATAAACGTAATCCCCACTTATGCCAAGATTATGTCCACATCTTGCATTGTCACAATGCAGTTTCTTATACAGGTAATTAAAGAGTATACCTGTTTTCTCGTTGTTACTGTTGTTGCATTCCAAAGTGTTATTCATAGGAAATAAGTTGTACATACTAAGCAATGCTATAATGAAATGTCCTTTTGTCCTTTATTGCAGTTACTTATCAAAGCGGTTGGGACAAAAGCTCGACCATTACGCAGAAGCAGTATTTCAATCACTAATAAACGTAATCCCCACTTCTGCCAAGATTATGTCCACATCCTGCATTGTCACAGTGCGGTATATAATACAGGTAATTAATGAGTGTACCTGTTTTCTCGTTGTTACTGTTGTTGCATTCCAAGTTCTTAATCATAGGAAATGAGTTCTAACTACTAATCAATGCTATATTTAAATAATGTCTTTTTTTCCTTTATGCAGTTATCACAGCGGTTGGCTCAAAAGCTCAACCATTTCGCAGAAGCAGTACTTCAATCACTCATAAACGTAATCCCCACTTCTGCCAAGATTTTGCCCACATCTTGCATTGTCACAATGCGGTTTATTATACAGGTAATTAAATAATTTACCTGTTTTCTCGTTACTGTCGTTGCATTCCAAGGTCTTATTCATAGGAAATAAGTTGTAAATACTAAGCAATGCTATAATGAAATATGTCCTTTTTTCCTTTATTGCAGTTACTTAACACAGTGGTTGGGCCAAAAGCTCAACCATTTCGCAAAAGCAGTACTTCAATCACTCATAAAGGTAATCCCCACTTCTGCCAAGATTATGTCCACATCTTGCATTGTCACACTGCGGTTTATTATACAGGTAATTAAAGAGTTTAACTGTTTTCTCGTTGTTACTTTTGTTGCATTCCAAGGTCTTATTATTCATAGGAAATAAGTTGTAAATACTAAGCAATGCTATAATGAAATGTCCTTTTTTCCTTTATTGCAGTTACTTATCACAGCGGTTCGGCCATAAGGTGAACCATTTCGCAGAAGCAGTACTTCAATCACTAATAAACGTAATCCGAACTTCTGCCAAGATTATGTCCACATCTTTCATTGTCACAGTGCGGTTTATTATACAGGTAATTAAAGAGTCTACCTGTTTTCTCGTTACTGCTGTTGCATTCCAAGGTTTTAGTATTCATAGGAAATAAGTTGTAACTACTAATCAATGCTATATTTAAATAATGTCTTTTTTTCCTTTATTGCAGTTACTTATCACAGCGGTTGGGGCAAAAGCTCAACCATTTCGCAGAAGCGGTACTTCAATCAGTAGTAAACGTAATCCCCGCTTCTGAAAAGATTATGACCGCATCTTGCATTGTCACACTGCGTTTTATTATACAGGTAATTAAATAATTTACCTGTTTTCTCGTTACTGTCGTTGCATTCCAAGGGCTTATTTATAGTAAAAAAGTTGTAAATACTAAGCAATGCTATAATGAAATATGTCATTTTTTCCTTTATTGCAGTTACTTATCACAGCGGTTAGGCCAAAAGCTCAACCATTTCGCAGAAGCAGTACTTCAATCACTAATAAACGTAATCCCCGCTTCTGCCAAGATTATGTCCATATCTTGCATTGTCACAGTGCGGGTTTATTATACAGGTAATTAATGAGTGTACCTGCTTTCTCGTTGTTACTGTTGTTGCATTCCAAGGCCTCATTATTCATAGGAAATAAGTTTTTAAATACTAAGCAATGCTATGATCAAATAATATGTCCTTTTTTCCTTTATTGCAGTTACTTATCACAGCGGTTGGGCCAAAAAGCTCAACCATTTCGCAGAAGCAGTACTTCAATCACTCATAAATGTAATCCCCGCTTCTGCCAAGACTTATCCACATCTTGTATTGTCACACTGCGGTTTATTATGCAGGTAATAAATAATTTACCTGTTTTCTCGTTGTTACTGTTGTTGCATTCAAAGTTCTAATTCATAGGAAATAAGCTGTAAATACTCAGCAATGCTATAATGAAATAATATGTCCTTTTTTCCTTTATTACAGTTACTTATCAAAGGTGTTTGGGCCAAAACTCGACCATTTCGCAGAAGCAGTACTTCAATCACTAATAAACGTAATCCCCGCTTCTGCCAAGATTTTGCCCTCATCTTGCGTTGTCACACTGCGGTTATGTATACAGGTAATTAAAGAATTTACCTGTTTTCTCGTTACTGTCGTTGCATTCCAAGGTCTTATTCATAGGAAATAAGTTGAAAATACTAAGCAATGCTATAACGAAATATGCCCTTTTTGCTTTATTTCAGTTATCACAGCGCTTGGGCGAAAAGCTCGACCATTTCGAAAATACAGTACTTCGATCACTAATAAAAGTAATCCCCACTTCTGGCGAGATTATGTCCACATCTTGCATTGTCACAATGCAGTTTATTATACAGGTAATTAAAGAGTTTACATGTTTTCTCGTTGTTAATGTTGTTGCATTCCAAGGTGTTATTCATAGGAAATAAGTTGTAAATACTAAGCAATACTATACTGAAATATGTCCTTTTTTCCTTTATTGCAGTTATCACAGCGGTTGGGCCAAAAGCTCAACCATTTCGCAGAAGCAGTTCTTCAATCACTCATAAACGGAATCCCCACTTCTGCCAAGATTATGCCCACATCTTGCATTGTCACACTGCGGATTATTATACAGGTAATAAAAAGTTGACCTGTTTTCTCGTTACTGTTGTTGCATTATAAGTTCTTATTCATAGGAAATAAGTTTTAAATACTAAGCAATGCTATAATGAAATAATATGTCCTTTTTTCCTTTATTGCAGTTACTTATCACAGCGGTTAGGCCAAAAGCTCAACCATTTCGCAGAAGCGGGTACTTCAATCACTAATAAACGTAATCCCCGCTTCTGCCAAGATTATGTCCATATCTTGCATTGTCACAGTGCGGTTTATTATACAGGTAATTAATGAGTGTACCTGCTTTCTCGTTGTTACAGTTGTTGCATTCCAAGGCCTCATTATTCATAGGAAATAAGTTTTAAATACTAAGCAATGCTATGATCAAATAATATGTCCTTTTTTCCTTTATTGCAGTTACTTATCACAGCGGTTGGGCCAAAAGCTCAACCATTTCGCAGAAGCAGTACTTCAATCACTCATAAATGTAATCCCCGCTTCTGCCAAGACTTATCCACATCTTGTATTGTCACACTGCGGTTTATTATGCAGGGTAATAAATAATTTACCTGTTTTCTCGTTGTTACTGTTGTTGCATTCAAAGTTCTAATTCATAGGAAATAAGCTGTAAATACTCAGCAATGCTATAATGAAATAATATGTCCTTTTTTCCTTTATTACAGTTACTTATCAAAGTGTTTGGCCAAAACTCGACCATTTCGCAGAAGCAGTACTTCAATCACTAATAAACGTAATCCCCGCTTCTGCCAAGATTTTGCCCTCATCTTGCGTTGTCACACTGCGGTTATTTATACAGGTAATTAAAGAATTTACCAGTTTTCTCGTTACTGTCGTTGCATTCCAAGGTCTTATTCATAGGAAATAAGTTGAAAATACTAAGCAATGCTATAACGAAATATGCCCTTTTTGCTTTATTTCAGTTATCACAGCGCTTGGGCGAAAAGCTCGACCATTTCGAAAATACAGTACTTCGATCACTAATAAAAGTAATCCCCACTTCTGGCGAGATTATGTCCACATCTTGCATTGTCACAATGCAGTTTATTATACAGGTAATTAAAGAGTTTACATGTTTTCTCGTTGTTAATGTTGTTGCATTCCAAGGTCTTATTATTTATAGTAAAAAAGTTGTAAATACTAAGCAATTGCTATAATGAAATATGTCATTTTTTCCTTTATTGCAGTTACTTATCACAGCTCGGTTAGGCCCAAAAGCTCAACCATTTCGCAGAAGCAGTACTTCAATCACTAATAAACGTAATCCCCGCTTCTGCCAAAGATTATGTCCATATCTTGCATTGTCACAGTGCGGTTTATTATACAGGTAATTAATGAGTGTACCTGCTTTCTCGTTGTTACTGTTGTTGCATTCCAAGGCCTCATTATTCATAGGAAATAAGTTTTAAATACTAAGCAATGCTATGATCAAATATTATGTCCTTTTTTTCCTTTATTGCAGTTACTTATCACAGCGGTTGGGCCAAAAGCTCAACCATTTCGCAGAAGCAGTACTTTCAATCACTCATAAATGTAATCCCCGCTTCTGCCAAGATATATCCCACATCTTGTATTGTCACACTGCGGTTTATTATGCAGGTAATAAATAACTTACCTGTTTTCTCGTTGTTACTGTTGTTTGCATTCAAAGTTCTAATTCATAGGAAATAAGCTGTAAATACTCAGCAATGCTATAATGAAATAATATGTCCTTTTTTCCTTTATTGCAGTTACTTATCAAAGTGTTTGGCCAAAACTCGACCATTTCGCAGAAGCAGTACTTCAATCACTAATAAACGTAATCCCCGCTTCTGCCAAGATTTTGCCCTCATCTTGCGTTGTCACACTGCGGGTTATTTATACAGGTAATTAAAGAATTTACCTGTTTTCTCGTTACTGTCGTTGCATTCCAAGGTCTTATTCATAGGAAATAAGTTGTAAATACTAAGCAATGCTATAGATGAAATATGTCCGTTTTTTCCTTTATTGCGGTTACTTATCACAGCGGTTTGGGTCAAAAGCTCGACCATTTCGCAGGCAGTACTTGAATCACGAATAAGCGTAATCAGCACTTCTGCCAAGATTATGTCCACATCTTGCATTGTCAC